>NC_134487.1:31615327-31915327 GCF_040206685.1 Ascaphus truei
ACTGGAGTTGAGAACCCTTGTTTTAGGGTATATAGATTTGTAACACTAAACCACACTTTAGACAGGAATAATTGGACAGATTAGAAACAAGGACACAGAAATAGTGACATAGAGACAACCCAGTGTTTGAAATCATTTGACTTCGTAAAAGATAAAAAGATTGCATATGCCTAAAATGCTTTTAGCATTTAGATTTTATTTAGCAGTTTGGGAATACAACTAAATGCTGAAGTCCCTGATATTTGTCAGTTTCCAGAAGTTTGTGAAATGTATGAAATAAGGATCCCTAAAGTTTAACGATCATTTGCTGTATCAGCTCTGCTTTCCCAAAAAGTTATCTTTGGCGGATTCAGTATAGTCAGTATTGACCAAAACAGCCATTAACTTGAATAACCATCAATGATTGATTTTGTTGATCACTCGTTGGTTAATAGACTCTTTAGGGGCCAGGGCTTTATTGGTTAAACATGATTCCAAGGTGCCAGTTATCCACTCAGTTGTGATATCAACAGCTGCCAACAAGATGCATTCTAAATGCCTTCGGAAAGCCCAACATAACACATTTGAGATTTGGAGGAAAATGAAAAGCCTTAGCAAACAATAGCTTTACTTCTATTATGACAGTCTTATCATTTAAATTCCTAATTAGCAAATGTAAGACCAATCTACACAGCAGAAATTCCAAAATTGCAGTTTAGAAAACAAAACTAAATTGGAGACTCATATGATCAGGGACTCAGACAGATTTCCCGGGGCCAAGGACTAGAGTTATCCATGTTGACGGTTTTGCGAGCCCCCCCACCCTCCCCATTTCACATCTCACTCGCCCCCTCTTTCCCTCCCCCTCTTCTCATGTATTTCTCTCCCCTCCATCACACTCCCTCTCTTCCTTACTCTCCCCCTACATCAATTATCCCACTCTCACTCAACCCCCCCTTTATCACACTCATTCCCTCCCCTGACACAGACAATCACTCCCACAAAATACATAGAAAAGAAGCCCCACACCCCCAAATACATAGTAAAGGACCCCCACCCCCAAATATATAGAAAAGAACCCCCCACCCCCCCTAATACATAGAAAAGAACCCCCACCCCCCAAATACATAGATAAGGACTCCCATCCCCAAATACATAGTAAATGACCCCCACCCCCAAAATACATAGAAAAGAACCCCCCACTCCAAACTGTATATTTAAAAAATACCCCCAAAATACATATTAACCCCCCCCCATCAAATACATTTATCTACCTTGGGGATGGTCAGGCTGGGACCAGTGACTGTGGGGGGCCGGGCCAGCGCTGCAAGTTGGACTTGACCTCTGGCCGTGCCCGGCTGCCAGTTCTCTTGCTGGCTCTCCCCAGCTGCGGGTCTCCCTCACTCTGACCCACGGCGAGCTGCTGGCGTGTGCCGGGCCTCCCTCTCATGCCGTGCGCGCCGGAAGCTGAGCCCAGCTTACTTCCGGCGTGCACCGACTTTAGAGAGGCCCGTCGCGCGCCACCATCACAAGCTCGACATTGGACAGAGTGGGGGAGGGAGGACCGGCAGTCGGGCCCGACAAGAGGTCAGGTGCAACTTGCAGCGCCGGCCATTCGGGCTCCCCGCAGCCACCAGGCCCCAGGACCCTGTCCGGGCTATCCCCTCCTGTCGGCGGCCCTGAATATGATATATATAGTGCAGAATAAATGAGTTCTTCAGTATTAGGTGATACCTTTTTTATTGGACTAACAATTTATGTCATAGGACAAGCTTTCGAGAGTTCTCCTCTCTTCTTCAGGTCAAGCAATACTGATATACAAAGGATTCTATGGCTAAAACAGTGTAGAGAAAAAAAAACACAACAGATATGGACTGTAGATAAGGTAGGGTGTTAAAAGTGTTTAAAGCCAGGGGATGGTGACAAGGAAAGGTGGGGAGGGGGAGGGATGCTGGGGGTGGAGAGAAAGTGTGGCTAAGAATTCAATTTTTATATATATAAAAAGTTAAAAAGTATAATCTTA
This sequence comes from Ascaphus truei, assembly GCF_040206685.1. NCBI lineage: Eukaryota > Metazoa > Chordata > Amphibia > Anura > Ascaphidae > Ascaphus > Ascaphus truei. The sequence continues at coordinate 31,617,330 of NC_134487.1, forward strand.
TATATAAAAAGTCATATAATTCATCTGTATAACAAATTTTGAATATGTCACCAAACACTAATATTGTTCCTCAGAATAGCTCTACTAAATAATGAATTAGAATGAGTTTTTGAAAAAAAAAAATAACAATTACACCCACAGTCTGAAATATAAATATATTTTGGTTCACCCTTGTTACTATCAACATCATTTTGCTGCTAAAGCTACATTTGTCTTGAGGTTTATAGTAAACAGCATACTGTATATATTTTCCCTACACTTTATAGATTAGGAAAGTCAAAACTTTATGAGCAAAGGAATTGTGTTTGTCATGGAGATTTGTTATTGCATGCGTTCCCACAGGATTAAAACTATGGTGGGAAAACATTTCTTAAACCAATAAAAAAGAAACAGCCAGTTTTAAAAAACAAAAACCCTACTGCTTCACATCATGTGGTGTCTTTGGTGTTGAAAACACTACCTATTTGAATACAGAAAACAACACTTCTGTTTGCATGAAAAACATTTAAGCTGGTTCCATCTGAGGATACATACTCTGGGTTTCCATTTCACCCACACTGCCACAGCAGCACATAAAAGCGGTCAGACTAATAATGACAGGAAGCAGCATAGACACAGCATAGCAGGAGCACTTCCAATTCAAAGAACTCAGTCTGACAATCTGCCTTCACCAGCCAATGACAACAAAGACCAAAGCCAGCTTGCACTCAAGAAAGCGACGTCCGATGGATCCGTCAAGCCTGAAGGTGAGCAAAGATACTGAAATGCTTTTCACTGTTACGGAGTTATCAAAACGAATATTATTACTGTAAATCAATTAAAGAAAATGGCAATTTAATGCCTCCGCGAAAACACCTATGATACGTTCCATAAATCAAATATAGCATTATTGCCCTGTTACTCAGCTTGTAGATAGAATTGAGACATACGATGAATGACTTATTTTTGCATCCAATAATGAAGCTTATACATCAGTGCTGTAATGTTTCTGAAATAAATGTTTCAAACTGTTTATGGTGTTTTTGATTAAATAGAAGTAAAGAGAGAGTGCGCTCCAGAGTCACATGTCAGTGGTATGTGGTTTATTCAAACGCCAGTGTTTCAGTTCAGTGCAGTGGAACGAGACGTTGGTGTTTGAATAAACCTCATACAGCTGACCAACGACCCTGGAGTGCTACTCTGTTTTACTTCAATATCATTGGTATCCACGATCTACCTCGGAGTGCAGAACCCACAATATTCCCGTTTTATATTGTTCATTGCTTGTGCCCTACAGTATGTTGGGAGCAATACTAAATAGAACATAAATGTTTTTTTAAAAGATACAATTGTTTGGGACTGATAGCAAATAATGTCAGCCTAATATCTATTTTATATTTCCTCATCACACAGAATGTATTTAGATGGAATTTCCTAAGTAAACTGATTAACCCCTTTCAGCAATATGCACAGTATGTGGTTTATCTAACTTGACCTTATACAATGCAATATTAGGACAATGAAATAACCTGATATGACTCATGAGTTTGTTAAATTAGAGCTTACTGATTAGATGCAAATATAACACACCGAACATGCTAATGCACTAGATAAGTTTATTCATTGTTAATCAATACATGTTTTATCTTATGAATATACACTCATTTTAAAGTAATAAATAGAAATACCACTTGTGATCACATTCACATGTCTCAGGTTCACAAACCTGTCTTTCCCCATTATCTCTTAGCATACAATGCTTCCACTGCCGTCAAGGATTCTGGGTAATGCCATGCAAATGAGCACTCACACTGTGTCACTTTTTGCTTCTTATCCATTTTAACATGGACCCCTACAAGCTTATGCCTGCCGCATTACACGGCTTTTTCAGCACAGCATGGGTTAAAGAAGCGCATAAAGTAATGAAGTAATTAAATGGGGAATTTCAGCTGAATTATAGAATCAGCTCCTGAGTTTTATATTCATCAAATAATTGCTCACCTACAGTACTAACTAGAAACAGGACTAAGGGCTGTTTTGTTTACAAAACGGTTCCCCATTTTATTAAGAAGTCTCCAATTTAGAACAGTGTTATACAGTAGGTCCCATCCACAGTTGTAGCCAATACTTACTTCCCTGGTCACAGAAACAAATACTTGTTTGCTTTTGCCACTGGAACAATACTTAGTTAGTTCATTGGAAAGATATGTAAATATAAAAGTGAAAATGGGGGGGGGGAAAGTGATGGTTGTCAAGAAAGTGATACTAAAACTGAAAAAAACATGCTTCCAGTTTCAAAAGAAAAAAAATCGGTCTTCAAAGGAATATTTCAGCAATGCCATATTGCTGCTTAAAATATGCGAACAGTAGTTAGAAATAGAGATTACTAGTTGCTTAAAATTAAAAAGAAAAACATTTTATTTTTAGGAACTGAGTTTTCCCATATACTGTACTACTTTAAGGCTGATGAAAATGAGATAGAAGAAAGTAATGTATTGAAAAGGTGTGTAACGTGTCCAATGGATTATAAAATTGTAATTGCCAAGAAATCGAGGTGCAGGATAAAAATCTGATGGCGAGACGTCTGTCTCTTTAAAGGAACACAAATCCAGGGTAGATTTAGTGGTGGCAGGAAGAGAGATGGGGATTTTGTTGTTGTTGCGGATTTGGAACCGCAGTGGATCAGCCGTTTTCTTTGGTGCGCGCATTTCCACGCATCGGTCTCAGAAAGGGCGATTCGTCTTTTTCGGATTTTAGTTTTTATCTCCGACAATCCAATTTAAAAATGTACTGGTAGATTGTAAGAATCCAATCCGGGGATTCTGCAATCCGCACCTTGAATTCTTGAAATCCGCCAGTAGGTTGCCACACACGCAGATTGGATTAGTAAAATCCTCCAACAGATTGCGGAATCTGCAGATTGTGTTGTTGAAATTCACCAGCGGATTGTATCCAATAGCGGTTTTGGATTAATGCGCACAGATTGAAACTGGAACAATCCGTCCACGGATTGTTTCCACCACAGAATCTATTTCCAATGGAAAGCTCGGGAAATTCCGCGAAACGGATTACGACAGTTCCGCCCCTCTCTATATAGGTACAATGAAATATATAGAAATTGGATTTGCAAACTTGGAAAAAAGTAGTGGGTGTTTCCGAACAAAAAAACATCAAACTTTTTTTTGAAAAATTCTTGAATAGCACCAGATGACAACAAGAGGGATATTGGATGATGTGTAAAATAGGAGGTAGGTAAAATACGTCATATAGTAGAATTGCTAGTGTTGATTTATTTATTCAAAGGCCCATTTAGTAAGAAAACAAGACACACAGATTTGATGCATCAGTCTCAGATGCCCTTCCATCATACAGTACATGACAGATTATGTTATAGAGCATAGATGACAATTAGTGCATTGGGTCTCAACATTGTTCTCTGGGCTCTAATCCAGACCATGTTGCTGAGGCAACCAGCCAGCATGCTATTCTTATGCAAATTAAATACATTCAACTGTGTGCAAGTATATATTTTTTCTCATAACACCTGGTGCGGCCAGTGGTCTCAGAAGAGAGGTCTGAGAAGCCCTGCATTCCAGCATTGTTTCTTGGAAAGTTTCTGCACGTCTGTTAAAACTTCAAAATTGGATGACCTGGTAATAACTGAGCAACTAACTGGATGAATTTTGTGGGTTATCTAGTCTTATGCTTCTGAATTTTTGGGTTAAATGGGATTCTGATCAACATTGTTTTTCATACATACAACACTTTTTAATACTAAAAGAGCTTTAGAGGAATAATGTTATACGGTATCACACAAAGATAAACTGATGGGAAAACTGTGATGCAGGATAATTTTTACATTTTGTACGCCGGAATATGACCAGCTTTTTAAACCTTCAATGTAGTTCTTGACGGGCTCCTTTTTGTCTCTCATGTAACCTCAGTGCTTGTTTTGTAAAACCTATATGAGATAGGAAATGGTCAAGAATGAAATACTCAAAAATATTGCATGCAGAATAAAGTGTACCCCACTGGGACTTGTGTGTTTGCATATTTCACAAACAAAAAGGTTTCCATACTTTTTTTCTGAACACCACGCCTGAATTTTTCAAAACTACATGCAAAAGGCGCACATCATACAGTATGTGACTTTGGAAAACAACCCTATAACAGAAAAATACCCCAGCAAAAGCATATTTTCTGGAAGGACACACCCAAGGACATCAGGAAAAAATAACTAAGCTTGCCCTATAACGATTAATAAAAATGTAAGTAACAAAACAAAAAGATTTACTGGGCAATAGTTTGGATGTATGATTTCAACACACTTCTGATAGAAATTGCACACACAAGCTTTGTGTATTAATGAAATGGAATATCACATTTTATTCCCCTGGGTTTTCTGAGTTTAGGGATACCAAATGTATGTTGTGTGAACAGTATTCCTGAACACTACAAACCCTACATTAAATGATTGCTTTGTGGTCTACAATTTTCAGATAAAGATGCATGGGAAAAACAAACGTACAAAATAGAAAATACTGTACCCCAAATATAGCATATATTTCAAGTGCGTAACCCAACAAATACAAATAAGGGAAACATGGCCAAGAAAATCAATGTTGAAACACGCTTGATATTTTTATCATAAGGTTGCATACATTTCAGATTCCAGATCAACAATCTGTTTGCAAACTCAATGTAATCATGGGAAAAAAACCACATCTTGTGTATAAAGATGCAGCGGCCGTTATTCGAACATTTCACGGAGCTGTTTTCGTGTGCTCTGCTGTATTCCACTTGGCATTCACGTGGCATTCACGCTGCCAATCACGCCAGGCACACTTGTTTATCGCGGTTGCTTTGTTTGAATTTCATGAATTCTGTTTCTTTGGGTGCAATTGTTCGCGTATCCGTGGCAGAAATGAATGAATTGTAATGTGTACAGTACTGTGCTACTCTGCTACTGTGTAAATTTCAGCTGTTTAAAAACCAGAACACTAAAATGCCATTTTCTGCACTCGCGTCTTAAGGCGGTAAGGTTGGAATAAATCACGCCCCATGACATAGGTATTCCGAGGTATACAACACGTGAAATGTTCGAATAAAGGGCGCTGCATCTTTATACTGTGTATATATATATATACTGTACATATATATATATATAGAACACACAAATGAAAAGGACAAAGACAACCCCCTTGTTAGCACTCTAAATTACACCTAAAGAAAATCTACTAATAAAGATTATATTGCAAGAACCAGATGCACTGCAGAGTCAGAAAAATGAACAAGATTTTATTGGAATAACAGCAAGACACACTAACTTAAAAACATGAATATACTAAAGACAGCCTAACAAAATATATGTACTGCACCGACACACTTTATTCGAGCAAATACCCAGTATGTACCTGGCAGATACCTGGAATGCGCCGCTCCTCACCTCTGACAAGCCCCGTTGCGTTTGCCTTCCCAGCCTGGGTTCATGCCTGGCTGACGGGCGGCTGATCTGTTAAATGATAATGATTAGGATTTAATAGGCTGCAATGCTTCGCGTGTCTACCAGATGGCATAAATTCATGAATTGTAATGCAGTATATATATATATACTGTGCAGTATTGCAGCTAGCGGGAATAAAATGCTTCAATCCCTGCCTGGAAAATAACCCAATGCACTCGGGCAGAAAACAGCCACAAACCTCAATACACCCGGGTATACCCAAATTCGTGGGACTAGCCGAGCTCGAATAAAGTGTGTCGCCAGTGTATCAAAAATATATTGGATAAAAGGGGGACTGTTAATCTAGTGAATGAATTCTATTTTACCTCAAAAAAACTAAAATGTGTCTAAGTGAATATAAATTGTAACACAAAAGTAGTTTAATATAACTCTTGAAGGTAATATTATAAATCCCTACTGGCATGAATGCCTAATAGAGAGATATATGATGGATTGTGGCATGGAGGAAAAGTATATAATCAATGACCCAGTATACAGCCAGAAAAAATAATATATTACCAAAAATAAAGGGGGGAGAGAAAGGCAAACAGGGAAAAAATGATATAAAAATAATAATCATACCCTGCCTAGCAATTCCCCAAAAAAAGAAAACAATGAGAACTGATGCAGCAAACAAAAAAACCCAAAAAAAACAAAATTTTTTTTTATATATACCTAGAAATGACATGCTAACAAACAGTCATACAAATGGAAAATACAGCAGTGCATAGCACTGCAAGGACAAGTAATGCCCAGACAGCAAAGAGAGTTAATACTCAGCTGTAGCAGGGTTGCGTGAGACATGTGTCCATCAGATTGTAGAAGGTTTGTTCCAATGTTTGTGCATAGCAGAAATAAAGAGAATCAAAAAATGCTGCAACAGATCCTTCACAAGTCCATCCAAATAAAGATTACATGGGGGCTGTCAGAGAGTAAACACTCAACGCGTTTCACCCGTCGGTGGGCTTCTTCCCGGAGTGGTAAAATTTAAAGTGCAGGCGAGCAGTGTTATATAGGAGGAGAAGTAATCAGTTGCAGCATTGTCAGTATTTCCTTATCCAATAGAAGATGCTGGCCAAGTTCAATTGCATCACACACACCAGTGCAAGTAATAATGTAATTACTTAAGGTAACAACAGGTTAAACAAGTTGAACCTATATATTAACAGTGGTGCGCATGTGCTTATCAACTTTGCTAACAGCAGCCAGTGTCACCATAAAAAAGCATATAGGTAGCCTAGATCACAGGCAATAAGAGATAAAAGATCCCTTAGAAACTAGTAAGACTGCTATAAACATATTGATCATCTGAACTTGATCACTGTCATTTCATTATGCACAAGATCGTAGACAGAAGGCAGCAGTCATATTTCAGAAAGTACTTGTACTGCTGCAGAGTCCTAAGTTGTATACATCGCTACTTATCACAGTCTCAATTGTGTCAGCAATACATTACTACTAATGTTGGTTTAACAGCTTCTAAAGACATATATAGACTTATATCAATTATTACATAGCACTGTATCTTGATAGGTAATGATCCCATCACAGTGCGCATGTACTTATCAACTTTGCTAACAACAGCCATAGTCACAGTAATAAAGCATATAAGTAGCCTAGATCACAGGCAATATGAGATAAAAAAATTCCTTAGAAACTTGTAGGGCTGCTTATAGACATGTTGATCATCTGGAGTTGATCTCTGTCATTTCATTATGCACAAGATCATGGGCATAAAACAGCAGTCATATTTCAGAAAGTAGTTGTACTGCTGTAGAGTCCTAAGTTGTGAGAGGTATACAACACGTGAAATGTTCGAATAAAGGGCGCTGCATCTTTATACTGTGTATATATATATATATATATATATATATATATATATATAAATATATATACTGTACATATATATATATATATATATATATATATATATATATATATATATTGTATTTTTGCCACTAAAATAAAGTTGACTGTTGTTTTAGAGCACCCCTCCAGGTACAGGCTAGGGTCAGACAGGGATTTGGTACCAGTGTACAGTATCTAGAATCTCTCATTCCTTTTTTTTGTAGCAAACCGAGCAATGTTTCTGTCCTCCCACTAATTTGGTGATTTACAGTGTACGTCCATAGGGCACTCAAGATTGGTGAATAGCACCCTACGGTACTGGAGTCCATCATTGACTTTAACATCTTTGCACAATGCATTTTCTGACAAAGTGGTCCAGAATACATTTATTTCCCGTATGCATAGAATTACTCATTAACAAGGGTTTTAGGTGGATGAAGAAGTTCTGTAGCTTAATAGTTGAAGTGTGTGAACTTGGTTTGAATCTGTGTCCACTGTCCTTGTGACCTTGGGCAATTCGCCTCAGGCACCAAAAATTAGATTGGAAGCTCTGCTGGGCAGGGATTTGTTGTGCTTACAAAGTTCTGCGTATGTTGTCACGGCTACAGTATATGAGGAAAACATATGACTATTAGTTTAATAAGGGCATCAAACCATATTCCCAAGTATTTAAACCCATGCACAGAGGATAGTCTACATTGGAGTTGATAGGTACTGTATCTCTTTGGATGTATTTAACATTTTAGCTTTGTTCCAAAATGCTGAATGTTTACAAATAATTTGGTTTGGATTCTGCAACTTTGTTTAAAATGTAATTCTAACAAATTCATTTTAAACTGTGGTTCTATAATGTTTTGTGAATACCACTCTGTCCATATTTTTCGAGGTGTAGCTTTATGAATGGCAAATTACAAATAGGAACAGACGAGCAAGAACCAAGCTTCGAAGTTCTTCCAAATTGAATAAAGTGACAGCCTACGGAGCAATTGAGATGTAAATAAATAAATAAGCATAAATAAAAATAAAAACAAAACCGGCAAACAGAGATTGTGAGACGATACAAAACGTGATTGCTCAATGGGTTATCATAGTCAACATTGTCAAAAGCAGAAACACTGCACCGTTTAACTTGCAGCTGTTGATTATGAGTGACTTGGATAAACAATTGGATAGCACTCAATAAGAAAATGTGAATTATTAAATGTCACTTCATTTAAATGTTACACATGTTCATGACTTTACAAAGCACTGGGTGGATTTAAATAGGGCTGAAAATAAAATGCCTGTTGCACTTTTAAAAATAGGACGATACAGGCTTCAGGGACTTATTACAAAACAGTACTGCTGGGTAATAAGGCATGTGCTATAATAAAGGCAGCCCATGGGACCAAATTGCCCTTGCCTTTTAATTTTAAATGAAGCCATGTTTATGACAAAATAGCTTATTTAAAAGAAAATTACCATTCAGCAAAAACAAAATGAGAATATGATTGAAATGACAGACATTCACATTTCTGAGGATAGGAATGATGCCAATTAGTTTTAGTCACATGACCTGGCCTAATATGTCACTAACACTAGACTTTGGGGCCCATGTTTACTAAGTGATGCTATTCCGTGACAACATAAAACATGACACAGGCACATCTGTGTTCAATACCTTGTGGCTTGACTTGCAGTCCTGGTGCTGGTTGCTTCCAATGGCATCCTGTGCATTAACCATTTCTAAATCCCCATATAACAGACATTGCTTTATGTGGCAAGATACCCAGCTGTGCAATGTCTGCCTTCTTTCTTTACTGCTAGAATACATCTTTTGACCCAAGCAAGTGAATGGGTGCTATGGTGCTTGATATAGAAATGTGCAAAACGTTCCAAAATGCATTCGGTAACCTTTCCACATTTTTCTGGTTCCTGGCTAACCAGATCACAGGACTTTCAAGGGCTAAAAGTCTCTGCCCTCCAGTACCGGCCCCTTCACCCCACCCTCCCGCTCTCCCTCCCTGTCAGCAGCCCTGAATCAGTAACCAGGAGCTCAGTAACAATTTGCAAGTGATTTGCCAAGCATTTAAATTTAATGCTGCTAACTCCCTTCCAGAATGTATAGAACACCAGTGCATCAGAAGAACAAGTCCTTGTATTTATAAATAAGGTCTGCAATAGAAAAACTCCCAATGTACTGTATATATACAACAAAGTTGCCATAATAGGGTTAGGGGACAAGTACGTAAAGCCACTGGCACCACTGATAATTAGTACAGACAAAGTCCCATATAGTGAGAATAACAGGGTATGGCAACCCACAGAGAAAAAACTCACTTTTGATTCCAGGAGTTTCACACAGCAGGTGCATGAATGGCGTGCAGTCCACCAGATGATGCAGCAGGAACAAGTAGATGAACGGCAGTGCACTGCCAAAAAGACCAGGAGGAGGCTCACGGTTGCAACAGCAAAAAAATGTTTTAATGCATAAAAAGGATTGGACTAAATGTCCCCCCTAGCCACAGCAATGGTCCACCAACGCGTTTCGGGCTCTATGCCCTTTCTCAAGGTGTACCTTACTCTATAGGGAGCCAATATTTATACCGTAGCGCCAAACGCGCTACTGAATGACGTCACAAACGGACTAACCAATCCGGTGGCATCTCCCATTAGATGGATCCCTTTTGGATAAGTGGATCGCGTCATATTCAAAAAACTTTATGGAAGACAAACAAACCCCTTCATCCATTAGAGGGACATGGAAATATAGGTGAAGCCATCCGATTGGCTTAATAAACATATCAACAAATATAACTTTATTACAGCCGACATGAACATCTTGTTACCTAATCGTCCGTGACGTCAATAATATGGCTTCCACACCCATTGCAAACATAACTTTAAAAAAAAAACTTTATCAACAAACTTTATCAAAAAAGGACAACAATAACAAATTTTATATAGAAAAATTAAAAAGTACCATTAATCTAATGATTTGAAACTTCCAAATAAAAACACTATCAATAAAGAAACAAATCGTTAGAGAATAGCCCATTTGCACAGGAATAACACATACATATCAAAAAAAAGGAAATATATATCAATAAAGATAAGTTTAAGAAGTTTTCTTAAACTTCTAAAACTTCTTAAACTTATCTTTATTGATATATATTTCCTTTTTTTTTTATATGTGTGTGTTATTCCTGTGCAAATGGGCTATTCTCTAATGATTTGTTTCTTTTTTGATAGTGTTTTTATTTGGAAGTTATAATAATTTTTTTCAAATCATTAGATTAATGGTACTTTTAAATTTTTTCTATATAAAATTTGTTATTGTTGTCCTTTTTTGATAAAGTTTGGTGATAAAGTTTTTTGTTTTTTTAAGTTATGTTTGCACTGGGTGTGGAAGCCATATTATTGACGTCACGGACGATTAGGTAACAAGATGTTCATGTCGGCTGTAATAAAATTATATTTGTTGATATGTTTAGTAAGCCAATCGGATGGCTTCACCTAGATTTCCATATCCCTCTAATGGATGAAGGGGTTTGTTTGTCTTCCATAAAGTTTTTTGAATATGACGCGATCCACTTATCCAATAGGGATCCGTCTAATGGGAGATGCCACCCGATTGGTTAGTGCGTTTGTGACGTCATTCAGTAGCGCGTTTGGCGCTACGGTATAAATATTGGCTCCCTAATAGAGTAAGGTACACCTTGAGAAAGGGCATAGAGCCCGAAACGCGTTGGTGGACCATTGCTGTGGCTAGGGGGGACATTTAGTCCAATCTTTTTTATGCATGAAAACATTTTTTTGCTGTTGCAACCGTGAGCCTCCTCCTGGTCTTTTTGGCAATGCACTGCCGTTCCTCTACTTGTTCCTAACTCCCTTCCAGACCCTGACGTCGGGATTGTGCTCATCTCCTCTCCAGCAAATGCCATATTTCTGGCTCTGGATGGGATTTGCTGCACGACTTTGTTCGCAGACAGAAAGGCACATTTTGCAGAGTTCGTGACCTCGGGCGAAACGTCTCACATTCCATCTTATGGAATATCGGCAATCATTAAATATGAGCCTTATAATCTAATGTGCACCTAAATGCGGTTGTAATGTCTTTTGGCAATGGGAGGTGCCTTTGGAGTAGCACCACTTAGTAAATATAGTCCTATGTTTTTTTGTTTTTTTACACAAACAGTGGTTAGTGGTTACAGAAAGAGTGCCGTTTAAATTAAAGGCAGATTTAATCCTTTTTTTTCCAAAATTAGTTCAAAAATATTTTTCAGATGTCTGGAGGCAACCATCTTTGATTTGCGGTGTCACTTAAAGAACTGGATGGCTGATGCCTTATGAGATTCATTGCTAACTACTCTGGCTCCTGCTGCTTCGGGAGCTACACCAGCCTGGCCAGTACCTTTTTTTGTTGCCTGTTTTACCTGACAGCAATGAGGAAAAGGTTGATGCTTGCTCAGAAGAATTTGGAGCCAGAATAATGTGTAACGCTCAAATAAAAACAAAGTTTGAATTCTAACTTCAGAGAAAATATAAATACTCTATCTCAATTATTGAAATGAAAGTGTAAATTGTAGAGCTGTACTGTATATATACAATTTAAACATACAAAGACTGGATTATTAAAACAAAGTTATAAAACTGCGCTTTCATCTTTGAGGTCAAAACATATGTTTACTGTACCTTCCATAGGTTCTGTAATATCTACACTAATGTTTTTAAAGAAATACTTTGATAAGTAACAATAAGCAATTTCTTGTTATTTGCACGAATATAAATAATTCAAAACCTGTGAGGTGCCTATAGTCTAGTCATATAGAAATGTAACATGTATATAAACCCAATACAGTTATAAGTGCATGCAGAGGTTCAATTGTAACGGAGATTTAAATACTGTACATTTCTATTCATTATTTATAGCAAGGACCACCACGCATAGACCTAGTGAGTCTTCAGTCTCCACAGCTTCCTCGGCCAGTAGTTTTGGTAGTGCATACAGCATGGACAGTGATGGTAACAGCACAACAGGGGAAAGCAATCTGTTCTCTGTCCCAAGAATGTAAGTATGGCTGCTGATAAAATACTGCTCTCTGCTTTATTACTTTCCTCGATTGTTCTGCATATATAAAATTACTTTGCTTTGTGCGCTGCACTGTACAAAATAAACGCAACGGTAGTGATGCACGAAGGCAAATTTGGAGAAAAGTTGAGGCAAATTGCATCGTTTTTATCTTTCGTTTCTTTGTGTCAATATATTTAGGTATTGGCTCTGTGTGCGTCAACATGCTATTTGGAGAGTGTCAATATCAGGAGGAGTTACATGATGCACAGATTGTGTTATAATATATCAAACACTAAATTTCAATGCGTTACTTTTTTTTATATATCTGCCTGATCTTTAGTGGTATACTGTACCTTTTTCTGGCTAATAAATTGCCATGTGTAGGAAAGACTTTGTTACATTTAATTCGTCAAAACAAACTTCTATTCCCACTTTTTTCGGTTTACATTAAAACAGTACATCTCCTCCAATATTTTATTTATTTTTGGTAAATTAAATATTCCCTCTAGTATTTTTACTTAAATAATCACATACTGTAGGACCAAAGTAAATCTGGATGATTGATGCCATGTAATAAAAACAAATCAGACAAGCATGGATGTTTTTAAATAGACAGTTTTTATGTGCAACAATGTGGGTAGATGCCAATCTTCTTTGCTGTACTCTTGTTTAGAGCCAATTTGGAATGAGGATAAAATAAAAGGTTACAATAAATGATCTGAACAATGGGGTAGGGTAATTGTCAACCTTTACCTGCATATCCACCTCAGCCATAATTCAATCAGATTTCTGGAAGCTTTGACCATGTAGATCAGGGGTGCTTAACTCCAGTCCTCAAGGATCACCAACAGATCAGGTTTTCAGGATATCCCTGCTTGAGCCTCCTGTGCTGAGGCAGGGATAGCCTTAAAACCTAACCGGTTGGTGGCCCTTGTGCACTGGAGTTACCCACCCCTGATGTACTCTATTAGAACCAATTTGAAAGACGAGGATAAAGGAGGAGTAGGACAGAGATATCATGAGTTACAATATTTACGAACATTATCAAGATAAATTAATGAAATAGTATATTCTCAATCTTCTAAAGACATCATTAATCTAATTTTAACTATTACACATACGTGTCAATAATGTGTTGTGTTGCGGGGACTGCATCTTTTCATAAGAACCTGGAAACTTGGCTGATTTTCCCATCCTCAGTCAAGTAGCAATCTGTTGTTCTATCTTTCTAACTGTATTTGATCCAGCAAATTGTTAATCGAACAGATGTCACACTCCTCTCCCTTTTTAGAGACTTATTTTTAGTCACTAATTGCACAATAAACATACAACATTTTGTTGCAGAGTTGCACCTCCTCAAATTATTGGCAAACAGGACCCACTGAGACCTAAATGATTTTCCAGCTACTGTTCTGACATGTTTCCATCTTCTATCAAGCTATTTGTTAAACGTGTTAATCATATTTTTATTATTAGGACAAAGATATTAGTACTAGCATAATATACTGTCTGGAATACTGGAAAAGTACTGCAGGCCTTTTTTTTACCTTCAGTCAATAAGAACATAGGAAGAGATATCTCCAGCTATATGTCTTAATATAGGACTACAAAGGGCATTATTATTATTATTTAAGTGCTGCAGCAGCCGTTCTATAGACTTTAATTGGGAGCAGCCACTTTGGCATACAAAGAATTACCCCCCAAAGTGTGATATCCCCCTTGATGTCAGAAGAACATGCAACACAATGCAAAGCAAAGGGAAGTATCTATAATAAATAAAACATTTAAAATGAAAAAAAAAAGATGTGGAAACCCCTCGACAATAAACTAAGGATTTGTTGCAAGATGTTATGATACATTTTTTCAGGACTTTTTAGAGTTCTTCATTGTTGAACAAGCTTTCAAGGCCTGTAACTTTCAGATGTGGGGTCTTATTTGCCCATTTTCTGAAAAGAGTATAGAAGAACTTGACAAGTTTCAGATTTGTTGCACTGAGCAACATTCTAGTTCCTGTTTTGGCTCTTCAGTGATGTTAATTTATTGTAATTTGTGGTATGTTTCAATTGTCCAACAAGAGAGTTCTTCTTAGGTGTAATAGTGTGTGCAAAGCTTTTAGAATGTCACAGCTTAAGAAGAGAAATCTATTGTTTTGATAGCGTTATACATACTATTACTATACATCAACAAATAACTCTCTTCTTGACCAATTGGAAGGTAACAAACACACAATCCCAGCAAGCTCAGAACCACAAAACCCACCACATCATATACAGTACATATGTCAAAAGAAGTGCTACTGAGCGTGGGCAAATGTATACAACAAACGACAGAAAAGCCCAAGGCTACATCCAATGAGACAAAATACATAATAAATAGGATATAGTTAAATACTTCAATTATAATATTCTCACGCGTAAGGGTCATTTAGTTAAACCCTTTGGCCAAAGCGTTATAAGCTTGCAAGCCACGTCAAGACATAACCAAATCTGCAGGACCTAACACTAAACTGTGAAACTTCTCTTTTTACCTCTGTTGGAGGGAGAAAAAGTGGGGAGGGGCGAGTTTAAACCCTGGGAGGAGGGACCACTAATCTCCAAACAACTGATTGCAGTTGAAAATTAAAATGAACAAACACACAATCCCAGCACGCTCAGAACCCCAATACTATGTATTTTGTAGCATTGGGCTTTTTTGTCTTTTGTTGTATCCAATTGGAAGGTAACAATTACAAATTAAAAACAACATTTTTATACCTTTATCTATCAAGTAGTGAGGCAAATAAAGACTATGAATACACAAATGTTTTGGCTCATCACAAGTGAACCCGACAGGCGTGGAATGTTTTAGAAAAAGGTCATGGATTCTGATATAGTGGCTATTATCTGCGACCGATTTTTACTTTTCTGTGTTGTTTTCTATTGGGCAGTACTCAATTGTGTCTATTACACAAGAAGTATAATCTGCAGGTTTTAATATACGGTACAGTAATCTAATGTAATGATTTCTGATCCAACCATTGGAAAGGCTATTGATGGTATTTAAGTGGGGAGCCATAGTTCACATGCGATGATTCATCTTAATTATATTACAGCTGGTGTTCATCTTTTAACTCTCTACTTAGCCTTCAATTCACTACTTCACTTTTGTTGCTCATCCTATTTGATCGGCCTTTTACAAATCAATAAGCTGATTGTTTACAGCTACAATCAATTATGTATTACTTCAGTACCAAACCTTAATTCAACTGGACCAGCCCTAATTCTAATTCAAGTGCAAGCCATAATGAACCATCAGTAAAACTATGGGATCAGTATTAATCAGTATCAATGCAATTAATTAACTACTGTAGGATGTCCTAAACTAGGTAATAAATCACATCACCATGAAGCTGCCAGTCTGAACCTTTCATGCCTTTGGTGTGTTACACAGATTAAGCATGATACTTCTGACAAAGATATATGTATATATTGTTTGCCCACTTTTTTGTATATTATTTAAGATAGAGTAAAAAAAACTGAACAATTTTAGTCGCTTGTAGTCAGTTTGTGTTTAGAATATGCGATGAAACGTTAAAAAAAATATATAACATGTTATATTGTGTAAATACTCATTAGCATATACTGTAATACACCTCTGTTGTACAATTTGTGCCTTTTGCCTAGTATACAAATAGTAACCAAATCTGCATGTAATTTCATGTATCTACTATCATACAATATTGTGCGTAATATATACACATACATTCATAGCACATTAAAGATGCAGTCACATTAGGGGAGTTGCTTGATTACATCAGGTGTGCTCAACTCCAGACCCCCCAACAGATCAGGTTTTCAGGATATCCCTGCTTCAGCACATGTGGATCAATAAGTCTATGCTTCAGCACAGGTGGCTCAATCAGAGGTTCAGTCTTTGACTGAGCCTCTGATTGAGCCACCTGTGCTGAAGCTGGAATATCCTGAAAGCCTGACCTATTGGGAGGGCTTGAGGACTGGAGTTGAGATTTGCACCAACATGTATCCCAGGACAATCAATGTATTACTGCCACTTGCTCACTTAAGAATGTACCTAGACTGAATAAACAACAAAGGCCCATACTGTATATCCCACATTTTCTGTATCTTGCTTTAGTTGGGTCCATGAAAATTCCATGCTATATTGGCAGGACGGGAAGTCACATGTTAGAATAACCACTGCAACCAAGCTTTTTATCCCATGGTTGAATCAACTAAAACTTGCATCAGAGGTGAACCAATGAAAGACATCTGTAAAATAAATGTGTTTTTAGTACATAAAGTGCATGACAAGTAAATGTTATAATAAAAATAACTTCTTTAACAGCGGAAAGATGAACCAAAATGCACAAGATCTTCTGACCCAAACTGGAATGGGCCCTTCTGATACAGAAGGTAATAAACGCTTTTATAATTTACACAATTTATGGGTATTTTATGTTTTATTAAAGATCTCAGTGGTAAAAATGTCGGCAACAAATCAGTACCAGATTAATCAGACAGAGTAAATGCCATTGGGAGCTACTGCTGTTGTTTGCATCAGTGTTGACACAGAGTTAATTACTTTGACAAATGGGTTGTATGTATGTATATCTTTATTTATATAGTGTCATTAATGTACATAGCGCTTTACAGCAGTAATACTCGTGATAATCATTATAAATAACAAATAACACATAATGGGAATAAGTGCTTCAGACATAAAAGTAACATTTAGGAAAAGGAGTCCCTGCTCTGAAGAGCTTACAATCTAATTGGTAGGTAGGAAGAACGTACAGAGACAGTAGGAGGACGTTCTGGTAAGTGCGTCTGCAAGGGGCCAAGGTTTATGTATGAGGTGTAAGGCTGCGCTTATAGCACTGGCCACAGCATAGTGGGCGCGACTGCGACAGTGCTGCACAGGGACATGGCGACCGAAATTGCTGAAGCCAAGGATTTTTGTCTTGGCCAGCGATGTCAGCGTGACGTCAACGTCACATGAGTGGTTCAGCCAATGAGGGTGAACCGCTCGCATGATGTCACGGGCCACGCATCCGCCACGCCCTCCCAAGGTCTCCTGCACCTCAGTGCAACAATCGCTATGGCGATGTGTGACGTCACGCGGGCGTGTCGCCGTAGCCATTACTATAAACTCAGCCTAAAGTATCAGCGGCTTCCATTGTTTTTGTTCTGTTTCTATGGTCTTTATATTTGATGTTTGTGATGATACTGCAGCTTACCGTTATGAACAGTACCCTACAAGTAGTAATACTGTATTCGTTTCTTAGCTACAATTGTCAGTTCAATGCAGATATCTTATTGGCATTGTGATTTTATGTGACACGTTGATGATCTTTACGTTCAAATCCATTTTAACTTTCGTGTTTGCATTGATCACATTTAAAGAGTTTCTTGGCTATGTCCGAGGATGTATACAAAGTCATCTACTGCAGGGGCTGCCAACACCAGTCCACAAGGGCCTCCAACAGGTCTGGCCACTGATTGAGCCACTTGTGCTGAGGCATTGACTGAGTGTGCTACCTGTGCTGAAGCAGGGATATCCTGAAAAAGAGAGAACTGGCGCACAATCCAATGAAGTGGGTCCCAGGGTAAAGGAAAATACTTTATAGATGAAATTCCATATAACAAACGGAGGAGAGCACCCTCCAACGCATTTCGTGTACGGCAGTACACTTTACTTCTTGATAAAGTGTACTGCCGTACACGAAACGCGTAGGAGGGTGCTCTCCTCCATTTGTTATATGGAATTTCATCTATAAAGTATTTTCCTTTACCCTGGGACCCACTTCATTGGATTGTGCGCCAGTTCTCTCTTTTACAGCTGACTGCCATCACTTGGCTGCACATCCTGCAGGACTTTGGAACAAGGCGGTATGTGAGTATTTTTTATTCTGTTTGGAGGGGGACCATCCCTTTGAGGAGTCACGGGGGCTTCATCATTTACCCCAACTTCAGGGATTATTTGGCCTCACGGAGACGGTTATTTCTCACCAGCCATATTCCATTTTGCTAATTTTTTCATTGTGATCTAGCACTGGAGCGCAGTTGTCACTACAATTTCTATAGGGATATCCTTGAAAACCTGACCTGTTGGTGGCCCTTGAAGAGTTGAGTTGGCCATTCCTGCTCCACTGTATTGTTTCAAATGTGTGCTCCAGAATTCACTTAGCATGTTGTATTTAATTTATTTTAATTTACTCTTCAAGGAGGGATGAACAAACTGAATGACCTAATTCAGAAACTGAATGACCTATTTGTCATTAATAAACTCCAATTTACAGTACAGTATATTGTCAATGCGTTGAATCTTGTGAATGCTACAGACTATGCAATACCTTGACCAGAGATGTATTGACCTTTTTGCTTTAATAAGACTTTTAATCTCATAAGGGCAGCATCTCTATAAGAAAAAAAAAGAACATACACTGTATCTTTTTAATGTGTATTTGCATGCTGTAGTTATACAAAATATAGACATAATACAGACTTTTCATTTGAAAGCAGAAAGACTTTCTAAACATTTTAAGAGGCAAAAAAATGCTGTTGCAATGGCGGTTCACCGCCCTCCGATAGAGTCTAGGGAAATACCAAGCACAATCATTGAAAAAATCGAAAATTCCTATACCTGGGACGAAACGCGCCAGAGTTATTTTTGCTATTTGTATGATCACTTTTGTTTAATACATTTTCTATTTTTTCAATGATTGTGCTGGGTATTTTTCTATACTCTATCGAAGGGCAGTGAAGCGCCGTTGCAGCCGCATTTTTTTTTACCTTTGGAATTCGGGCAGGAGCACGCCGAGTCTGCGTTTGGTTTCTAGCTATACATCCACGGCATTTACATCGGCAGTGACCTCGTGACAAGATCGTGAGTACTTGCCAGCCAAGATCCCTTATTACTGTGTGGAACACCAGGACACTAGTGAGGGCAGCGGTGAGGGATTTTGTGTTTGCCGTGGGACACAATTAACGGTGTGTTCACCGGCATCTCCGTCTCTTAAACACCGAATAATAGTACCCCGTCCTGATGCTGAGTCGGATACAAATTGGGAGCTTTTAAAGTACATTTATTTCAACACAGCCTGAATATACGCAGTTCAATATTTGAATTTATCTCAGAAGACTACTTTTCCTGATTGTTTTTGGAGCATCAGTTGTTGAGGTTTGTTCCTCCCTTTTCTAAACATTTTAAGAGACAGGTTTATAATTGATTATTTCTGAACCAAAATGATATATTAACCAGTGCATTTGATGAAAAGGCAAATTATAGCGTCACACGTTTTTTTTTTTGTTTTTTTTAAGTTACACAGCATTAGCATCTTCTTAAGAACAATTTAATTAGAAATATATATGTCTTAAAACTTGTGGGTGTAACCATTTTGGTACCAATGTCACATGTTGGCATCTATGTCGTAATTGATCACATACCTGAATGACTCAACCTCTGAGTAGGAGCAGGGTAGGCGCTAGAAGTGCAGAAAAGCCAACACACATTCATAGTTACAGGACAGAGAGATTTATAATGCTCGTAAGCTTAACATGAATTCTCTAAATCAATCATATATTTTTGGGGCACAAATTTTTATTGAGTGACTTACATTTTTTTTCAGTAACAGAATAAAGTGCATGAGCTCAAACATAATGGCTCATATTCACTAAGCGATAATATTCCAAAAATCAACTTCCAGCATAGGAAGGTGCCCTATAGAATAGCACCACTTGTTACAGGAAATATGGGCCAATAATTAGAATAATTTGTAAAACATCCATATCATTCATTTTATCGAGATATATTTGCATTGATTATTAATCTGGTTTTCTACACCTTTCTGGCAGAGGAGAAAGAAAAATAATATAATGTTTTAATTGTATGTTCCTTTAAATTTACAGTGCTTTGTTAAACCAGCACAATGTGACATCATAATTTATTGTAAACGTGGTACTTTTCCCCAGAGCAACGATATTGTTTTATTGCCCATCAACTCTGTTACTGGGTTCTTTTTTGTCTTACTGTCCTCTTTTATGTGTCAAAAATATTCATATTTAACAAGTTGCCCCATTAATCCATTCATTAAATTATTGATAGAAGCCCGAAGAACCACATTTCCAAACACAACAATCAAATAAATTACAAGAACTTGATATTAGACCAGATTATATATATATATATATATATATATATATATATATATATATATATATATATATATATATTCCTTTTGTTATACTGCAGATGCAGCCACCAGTATTCGTAATCTTGCCTGGGAAATTCTGGGGCAGTCTCACAGTAAATGCCCCAACATTGCCTCAACATTTCTGTGAGATTCTTTATGGCCCATCAGATTAACACAGCAGGGGTCCTGCAGCCATTCTGTTTGAATGGGACCACAGGGACCCCCGCTGTGTTAATCCAATGGGCCATTAAGAATCTCACAGAAATGTTGAGGCAATGTTGGGGCATTTACTGTGAGACTGCCCCAGAATTTCCCAGAATTTCCCAGGTAAGTGTTCTAATACTGGTGGCTGCATCTGTAGATCTATAAGAAAAATACTCCTATTGTCTGTTCTCTGTAAGTCAAAGTTAAGGAAGTTTTCCTATTATTAAAGCAATGACTGTCATTTGAGAAAAATTGACGTAAACAACAAATGCCCTGTCATATCCCATACGGCAGATATAAGTTATAGTTACTTTTTCTCATTTGGAGCACTGCTTTACATTTAAGGTAGATATTAAATCTTCAGACCTCTTGACAGATGCTGGGAACTTGAAATAGTGTATAATTAATCAGTGGTACACATTTAAGTAGGAAATATCAGCACACAAAATCTCAGACACTGATGTAGTACTCCTCTGTCAAGGACTACATAGAGAGAGAGAGAGCAATACAAATATGAAATGACTTGCTTATCCCCTCTAATCTTTCTCCGTCCTTGTACTTCAGATGGAGACAGGAAAAGCAAAATAAAAAATGGGTGAGATGTATCAACACAAATAAAAGTACAGATGTAGCCAGACTTACTGTGCCTGGCACTGGGGCAAGCTGCGTGGCCGAGGCTGCTCCTCCACTGGAGGATTATTGCTGTGGGCAGGGGGGGGGGTCAATCTAGAAACATGGACCCTCCGGGGAGATGTCACAGATGCCACAGTCTCTGGAGCTGCAGATGTTTGCTTTTTCAGACGCGGCTCCAGAGACAGACTCTGGCTACATCTGTATGTTTTGGACTTGTTGCAAAGCTCCATATTTTCCTCCCTCCATTTCTGATGACATCAGGGATTTTGCCAACTAGGGAGCTTGGTTGCCAAAAATCTGTGACATCATAAATGGAGGAAAGCATATGCTACACTATAATTGGTTGCTGTACTATGTACCTATGATGTCTCCTGCATTGGCCCTAGCCACTATAAAAAATAACTTGCAGAAGACCTGAAGTCAACAAGGAGGCCACATCCGGTGGTCAAACAGCAAAGATGAAGGAGCGGCTTAGTGAGTAAACACACTGACTCTGACACTGAGTTTGAAGCAGGGGAACCTGGTTCAATTCCCGGTTTTAGCTCCTTGTGACCTTGGGCAAGTCATTTTATCTCCCTGTGCCTCAGGCACCAAAAACATAGATTATAAACTCTACGGGGCAGGGACCTGTGCCTGCAAAATGTCTCTGTAAAGCGCTACGTAAAGCTAGCAGCGCTATACAAGAACAAACAATTATTATTATTATGGAGAAAGAAGATGACTTAAAAGAAGAAATATACTTACAGTCTCTGGAGCTGCAGATTTTTGCCTTTTCAGACGGGCTCCAGAGACAGAATCTGGCTACATCTGTATGTTTTGGACTTGGTGCAAAGCTCCATATTTGCTCTCAGTTGCATTATATACTGTATCAGAAGATTGCTAGTTGATTTTCGTACATCTGGCAGAGATTGTTATAATGGCAAAATAATGGAGCACTACACTGTAAGTGCACAAAAAAATAATATATCGCATTATAAACGTTTATGTTTAATTTATCTTGTAGACTAACTTAAATCGCAGGCTTTAGCTCCAAATTTGCCTTGATACTGTACATTTCCCCTTACATAAAAAGCATAGCATTTCTATTATTGTGGCAGAAGAGAAAACTGTTCATTTGATACAATAAAGTCACTTTTAAAAGCTAAAAAGTATATTCTATTGGTACAAGTAAAAATGAATTACCTTCTTTAACAAGATTTAAGTGCTTTTTTTTTTGCCCAATTTGAAAATGTAATAGATTTCAATCTTCAGTATTACTATAATATGTAGACATTTCTTTAAATATGGAAGCAGGGTAATAGAACAAAGTTCAATAATAGTGCTCTAATGACTTCAAGTCACAAAACCTGATACAATCAGTCACAGTATCTTGATTGAAGAAGAAAATAATCAAACAGGCAAGGTCACATACAAGTGGGTACTTAGGTATAAAGATGGGCGTGCACATAGACATATATGAAGTCCTGGTGAGTGCTGTGAGTGGAGAATGATAAGCTCCACCACATCATTCCCAATAAGGACAAAGTCTAGAAACGCCTATGAACACCTATAATATACCTCCCAGTCATATGGTAATCATCAGTACCTCACATAAGACGTTCCTGTTTTCTTCTGATGGGCGTGCATCTGCGGTGATGAGTAGATCATGTAGTCTCCACGAGGCGCGGTGATGCAGACCACAGCCAAACAGTAAAGGATGGCGCAGGATTCCAGCTGTGTTGGTAAAAAACTTCTTTATTAAAGCATCATGGTGCAGACAGGAATAGGAAAAAAGGGGCCTATAGGCGTGAAACCCGTAAGAGAAAGACCCCTTTTTTCCTATTCCTGTCTGCACCATGATGCTTTAATAAAGAAGTTTTTTACCAACACAGCTGGAATCCTGCGCCATCCTTTACTGTTTGGCTGTGCTCCGCATCACCGCGCCTCGTGGAGACTACATTTCTTTAAATATATTTAATATGATTTACAGGTAAATATTTAAAACACTGTGCTCTGCTGGCAAATTCTTTGTGGACTCAACTAAAAAAAGAATCATCCATAAACAATGTGTGGCTTCACTAGCCCAGTGCAGTGCTCATAAGGTCTTTAATGTGCATACAAATCATGACACACTAAAAAGGACTATGTGTAAAATAAACGGGTAATGGGTAGAGAAGGCATACAGAATATTGTAAATGATAAACTAAAGCTTGAGAAAACCATGTAAAACATATTCCTTTACTGACATCACAATAAACATCTCTATAGCATCATCATTTGTTGTGAGAAAATGTTATCCCCTTTCAGTTGGACAGTGGACAGTAATGTTGGAAAAAATAGTTTTTATGCTATTGAAATATTAGACACTAACTTGTGGAAACAGTTTCACACACAAGTGCAGTAAAACTTTAGGACTGTATAATGTGTTCTATTTGAACAGAAAAATAATCAAAAGGAACAATAAGAAATACTTCTGTTACATATCTCATCGTAAAAAATAAATCCAGACCCATTATCTTAATTGTACTCCAAAGGCCTGATAGCCTATTTGTAATCTGGCACCTTTCATGGGTCTGTGAAGGGGGATCCTCAAGTTGACCCAAAGTATTTCTTGTCTTCTCTTCTTTCAAGTAATCTTTTTTTCTTCCTCTTTAATATTCAGCCACCGGATGTGACCTCCTATTTGACTTCCAGTCTTTTGCTTAGGCCCTGGCCTTTTATAGTCATAGGGTTATTGCAGAACATGTGTCATAGGGACACATGGTACAGCAACCAATTGCATTGGTTGTTGTACCATGTGCCTCCCTCCATTTCTGATGACATCAGGGATTTTGCCAACTAGGGAGCTTGGTTGCCAAAATCTGTGACATCAGAAATGGAGGAAAACACATGCTACAATATAATTGGTTGCTGTACCGTGTACCTACTGTATGATGTCTTCTGCATTGGCCCTAGCCACTAGAAAAAAAAAACCTTGCAGAAGACCTGAAGTGAACAAGAAGGCCACATCCGGTGGTTAAACAGCAAAGATGAGAAAGAAGATGACTTGAAAGAAGAAAAGAAGAAGAAATATAGTTAAGAAAGAAGACTCTTCTATCAACAGAAGATCTAGGGCTTTGGGTCAAATTGTATATCCCATGTTGCAGGCTCATGGATTGGGCCAGATTACAAATAGGCCATTAGGCTGTTTGGAGTACAAATAGACCCAATGGCCTGGATTGATATTTTGGAGGAGTTAACTTTTTTTGGGGGGGGGGGGCATCGGACCTTGGATTGTTTTTCAAGCTTTTTTTTATGGTTGGTCATCGGCCCATTTTTAAGGTTCATTCAGGTGGAGGGGGAGTTGCTACAGCCCTGAAGATGAGAAGGACTTTCATCAGGGATGGTGTAAGTGAGAAGCTTATTACAGGTTGCCATTGAGTATCAATATGGCTATCTAGACTCAAATCGAGTGGGTATAAACCGCCACAGTGACAATCAATGGGTTTATATTTACAATTTCTATATTATTTCTGTTTATATATTGTATTATAAAGGTTAATTTATGTTTTTTTAATATTAGATTAATATTTTTTAATTTAAAGTGGCCGAAAGTTAGGGTGGGTGTTGGGGGTAGTTGCCCTAGAGAGGGTGGTTAGGCCCGCAGGGATTACAGTGGATGAGGTTAACCCCTTTTTTGCCTTAGTGGCAAGCCCCTTAGGTAGCCAAGAAGGGTAGGTAGTATAGTTTTACTTTAATATTAACCCCTTTGGGGCCTGTGATATACCTTGGTAGCCAGAGGCATCAAAGGATTTGGTGTATTTTCAACCATAGGTATGTAATAATTTATATTACATAACCTTATGGTAGAAATATAAGATTACCCTCCCGATTTAATCGTGATCGGTAATTGACTATGTAGTTACTATACTTAAAATATCGCACCCAGTAACATTTTACCGCAATGTTGCAATCTTTCATAAAATTGCAGTAAAAGCACCTGATATTTATTTTATTCCCGGCTGCGATGTTAACTCCGTTTTAATTGAAGTTGATGACTTTAGGCCACTAACACGAACAATATAAAATGCAATGCATACAGTATAATTTTAACTCAATTGGTAAATCAGTATGTAGCATAAAGAAAGATGCCATGTAGACAAGGTAGACAACAAACAGTAGGATGGAAAATGTAAAAATGTTTTAGATGCAGTTACGTTGATGCATAGCTCCCCATTGTAAACTCACTTAGAAAACAAATGTACAGTATTCAAGGACAAACCTGTACTTATCCAGATCCATCTAAATCAATCTATTGCAAGTTGAATGCAGACAGATGCTTTGTGATATCTTTTCAACTGTTCCATTAAAATATTTCCAGAAGTTTTTTTTTGCCATTGTTAGTGTATTTGGGAGGATTTAGCATATGGAGATCATATTCTGAATAAAGAAAACATACATATTTGAATATACAATACATTATTTTAATACAATATGTTACCCTTTGAAATACTTTAATAAGAGTTAAGGGTATTTATATAACTAAAACAATAATCTATGTATCACTACATAGTATTGTATTGTATGTCTTTATTTATATAGCGCCATTAATGTACATAGCGCTTCACAGTAGTAATACACGTGGTAATCAAATAAATAACAGATAATATAAATAACAGATCATGGGAATAAGTGCATCAGACATAAAAGTAACATTAAGGAAAAGGAGTCACTGCTCTGAGGAGCTTACAGTCTAATTGTTAGGTAGGGAGAACGTACAGAGACAGTAGGAGGGAATTTTGGTAAGTGCGTTTGCAGGGGGCCAAGCTTTATGTATCATGTGTCCAGTATAATCCACAGTGCTATTCATATGCTTCTTTAAGCAAGTGTGTCTTAAGTTGGGTCTTAAAGGTGGATAGAGAGGGTGCTAGTCGGGTATTGAGGGGAAGGGTATTCCAGAGGTGCAGGGCAGTAAGTGAGAAAGGTTTAAGGCGGGAGAGGCCTTTAGATACAAAGGGGGTAGAAAGAAGACATACTTGAGAAGACCGCAAGAGTCGGGGTGGAGAAATTAGGGCTGAGATGTAAGGAGGAGCAGAAGAGTGTAAAGCTTTAAAAGTGAGGAGGAGAATTGAGTGTGTGATACGGGATTTGATCGGAAGCCAAGAGAGGGATTTCAGGAGGGGAGACGCGGAGACAGATCTAGGAAAGAGTAGAGTGATTCTGGCAGCAGCGTTTAGGATAGATTGTAGGGGAGACAGGTAAGAGGCAGGAAGGCCGGACAGCAGGAGGTTACAGTAATCAAGACGGGAGAGAATGAGGGCCTGAGTCAGAGTTTTAGCAGTCGAGCAACAGAGAAACGGGCGTATCTTAGTGATATTGCTGAGGAAAAAGCGACAGGTTTTAGAAACGTTCTGAATGTGAGGGGCGAATGTGAGAGAGGAGTTGTGACCCCTAGGCAGCGTGCTTCGGCTACGGGGTGAATGATGGTACTTCCAACAGTAATGTGGAAGGAGGGAATATGGCCAGGTTTGGGAGGCAGTATGAGGAGCTCTGTTTTAGCCATGTTGAGTTTAAGGCGGCGGAGGGCCATAGTAGGAGGGACCTACGTATTATAAAGAATGTATTAGATTACGAGGAATAGTTGTTCTTTACTTAAAAGAAAAAAATAGTTGGTTGTATGGAATTCCTCGTGTGAAATCCAGAGATACAAATTCTGTTTTTACAACATTTAGTTAAAGATTTGAATTATTAGCCCTAATAAAAACAAACAATCTCTTCACATACGGTATGGTAACAATACTAGATTATTTTTTTTTTACGAAGAAGAAAAGGCTAATTTATTGTATGTTGCATGAGCAAAGAACTTCTACAGTTTTACAACGTATTCATTATAGATTATTTAACCTATGCATACATACTGTAGTACATGCAGATGGTGAGCACAATACTACCTGTATATTCCTAATTACTATAAAATCTGCTTTTGTTGTGTGTGTTATGACTATTAAACATTTGCACAGAATAAATGACTCACTATGCCTATTTAGCATGCCTAAAAGAAAAGCAACTTTCACACCTTCTACTATAAATGTAATGCACACTAGCTAGACATACAGTATAGGCCCATTTTTAGTAAGCTGCGCCCAAAGTGAAGAACTCCTTACCTCACAATATCAGACTCTCCCATAACATTGACACGTTCAAAAGTTTCTTCAAAACTCACCTCTTTAAAGTGTCCTATCCAGCCCCTTGACAAGCCTACTGTTTATACCGTGATGAGTTTCCTTATATCCCCCTCCTATCCTTGTGCCATCACTCTCACATTATTCTGTATTGAAAGCTTTATTTATTTATTTTCCTCACTGTCCATCAGGCAGCACCATTGGCTTATAGACTCCAGCTCACAAGGTAGGACGGGAGAGAAACATGCACTGGAACTACAGTATTAAAGAAACCTGCCTACTTTCCTCAGCAGGGTTTTTTTTCCTGTCCTGCATAGTGGTAAGAACTTGTACTCATTTATTATTTTGAAAGTGGCATGTTAAGGGGCCAGCTCAATTCTTGAGGCTGGATTCCATATTCAGGAGCCGCCGTGTTTCTTACCTCATGGGGGCTGGTAAGGTGCTTAGCCAGTGTCCCAGATGCCCCCCCACAGCAGCGCAGAGACAGCGACTTCAGTAGCTACAACATGCGGCTGAACGGAAAGTTGTGGGGATTGTGGAACACACAGACCACACCTGGTGTCATCTACCAGGAGTTCCCTCAGATGATGCGACAGCGTCTGATGTCATCACATAGCGTCTGAAGTCTTGTGGCACCCGGCTCCTTTTAAAAAGCAGCAGATGATGACAGATTGGCAATCAGACAGGCAATCATCATAATATACTTAGTTCACCTCAACTGAGGTAACTATTGTGTCAATCATCATAGACGTATCATTCTTATTATCCCAAAACCTAGAGGGGGAACCGGTGTCACACTACACTGCTTGCGACCCTTTAACACCCCCTCCAGGCATGACATTCCCAACTACCGTCCAGCCTGCGCCTGGCTATGGCATACAACTGGGGCTTTCCCCCCTCTAACTTTAAAAATAATATTTTTTTATTTTTGATACACGCCGCTGAGGTGTAGACAGAATCAAATGCTCTTCCGTAATCTACAAATTCTAAACTGAGTGGTAGGTCATATTCATTACTGTCGGGAAATCACTTCTTCTATGACTTTTCATTGTGTTGTATCTACTGCAAAATCCCGCTTGTTCTCTAGGTTGAAGTCTAGAGTCTGTTGCAGTCGATTAGTGAGTATCTTTGTAAAAATCTTGTAAGTGGTTGAAAGTAGACTGATTCGTCTTCAAGCAGCATGTAAAGCGTTTTGCAAGGATTTTCTCTACTTCTAACCCAGCCTTTTTCAAGATTTCAGTTGTCATTATATCTGCTCCAGGAGCCTTCCCATTCTTAATGGATTTTATTGCTGTTGACAATTCTTCTGGAAGGATGCATGGTACATCATTGGTGGTTTGTTCTTGCTCTTCTTCGGCTGGATTATGCCCTGTGTCATCAGTGTTCTCATACAATTTGATCTAGAAGGCAACAACTCTTTTTGTGATAAGTGCACATACTTTTATTGTTGCTTCATCATCTTGTTTGAGTGCAATGATTTGCTTCTTCCCAATCATACGTTGCTGCTTTGTCTTCTTAGAGCTTGTGTTATCTACAGTATGATAGTTTTGCATGCTACAGTACATGTCTATCTGGTGCTCGTTAGCTCACCTGCTGTAGGCCAGGAAGCCTTAGTCTCCGTGGATGGTAGTGGGAGTAGCAACGGGACAGGCTGGTAGTTCTCGGGTACAGCGCCTCCATCCTGCAGGGAGCTGCTGGAAGCAGAGTAGTCCCTACAGGAACCTCTTTTCTTCCAGTAACCACACAGAGACCTAGAACGGTTCACCTTTTATTTGGCAGGCCAGACCCGATTCCTTCTCTTGCAAGAGAGATACTGTTTGCACCCGACAGTCATGGAATATCTTCCCTCGCATCTTGCATTCGGTTACTTCCCTGACTAGACCCCCCATGGTCTTGAGGCTAGTCACCACCACATTACCCCCTGATGAGGTAAAGCAGACACCGCCTCACTCTCCGTGGAGCAGGCTACATCCTGGAATCAACAACTACATTTGGGTCAGGAGCCTCTTATATACCTGGGGAGGGGTTAGTAACCCTGCCCCAAACTGGGCAGGTTTTAGAGGAGGAACCGGTGTCACACCACACTACGTGCGACCCATTAACACCCCCTCCAGGCATGACGCTCACAACTGCCATCCATCCTGCACCTGGCTATGGCAACAAAATATCCAGTGTGCCAACGGACTCACATCCTGGCCCATGTGAAAGGGATTTAACCCCAGCGCTGCCTGCACTTACCAGGACTTACATGCTAGGGCCAGGGAACACATAGCCGTGGGCACTAGGCTACGGATTGTCTTTCATAGCTCTCCATATTCAATTCCTGTTCTTGCAATTTAGGATTGCTTCATTTCTTGTCATCTCCTCATTAACTGCTTTGTTTCATCAGATATTTTCTCATCCTGATTCCTCCATTTTTTTCTGCACTTTTTTTTTGCAATTACAATTTTCAGAAGTTTTTCATACTGTAGTTGTTTGTTAAAGTGTCCCATGCATTTTGAGCAAGCTGAAGTTCTAGTTTAAAATATCTGCTATTATACTTGAGAATATTCATGTTTGTTTTTTCTTTTTAATCAGTTTTCTTAATTTCATATTTGCATTCAAATGTAATTTACAGCAAACCAATCGGTAATCACTCCTTGAGTCAAAACAGTTAAAGACTGTGCAGTCTTCAATCACATAGTTCTTGTTAGCTGCAATAAAGTCAATATCATTCTTTGCTTTCATTCCATGTCAATTTTCTATTTGGATTCTTCTTGAAGAATGAATTTATGTAGAAGTTTTCAAATCCAGCAAATTCTACCAATTTGTCTCCACGTTCATTCCTGTTACTGATACTTCTTCCTTCTGCTAGGCACCAATTTTTTATTGAAACTCCTATAACGAAATTTTGCGGTGACTATTTTCTTAATGTAGATGCTTCCAGGAGAAATCAGTGCCTTAAAGGGACTGAGTTGTTTTTTATACAGCTCAACCCCGTTATAGTGCGATTCGCTACAAAGTGAATCTGCTTTTAACGCGATCCCGGTTATAATGCGGTCTCATTCTGTGGACCCCAAGGACCGCGTTATAACGGGGTTCAGCTATATATATATATATATATATATATATATATATATATATATTTGTATTTCTTATACTAGTTTTTCATTTATTTACTACTTTTGAAGGAACTTTTGGAAATGTAACTTTCATGCAGAATGGCTGTGATTTAAAGATTTAGTTTCAGCAAGTTATGGACATGGCAAGATTATATCTCCGTTTAATTATGCACCAGTTTTAAGGCTAAATTAAACAACTTACTATAGTTAACAATACTATAGCTAACAATTTTTCCAGCACTCTGGCTCGCTGACTCTAAGTCACTCTTCACCCTCTTTTGACATCGGAACGAGAGATTCTTTTGGGTACATCTGGACCGATAACATGTGGGCCCCTAGTATACTTTTCCTTAGGTAGTCCCTGTGGTGTATCACCTTTGGACTATATGTTTAGTATGTTTTATATTATAATGTTTTGAAATATTTTTGTGCAATCCATTGGGTAGAGTATTTTGTATTTAATATTTTCTCTCACCTCAAGACTGTATCTTCATAGCAATTAAGTTCTCTAGCCTACATACCCTATTACTGTTTGTTCTATACTTCAGAGTATTAAAGTTATTATTGTGTGTAAATATTCTCTACTGCATACGTAGGAATCTTCTCTCGTACTTGAATCGATCACCCCCCAGGAGGCCTTTGATCACTCTTAGAGTGCTGGACAGGAAAAGACGAGCAGCTCGGAGGAGAAGTTATTGAGTCAGACACCAGTGAGCGTTGTCAAAAACCTCTCCTGTTTGTTAATGGTTACAGTCAGGTTATATAGGCGAGCGAGCGTACAAAAACACGTATATGTGAGAAACTTACTTCCCTTTATGTTTATCTGGAAAGTGACAGATGGAAAGTTACGATTTGGGAACCTTCAAGTTGCCCGGTCTTGGGGCAGTCTAGGGCGCGTCATAATTCTTGCTGTTAAGACATTTCATGTATTTAGGCTAAGCATGGTTGGCTAGAACTTCCTGTTTCTACATCGTGAAATATGTCTGAACATAGTAGTTCAGTAGTTCAGCCACCATTAATTGGGTAAAAGGTCAGTTTAACATCTGACTATAAAGCATAATGGCATAATGCCAGTGTTAGTATAAAATGGTTATATAGGAGACAAAACGGAGCCCCCCCTTGATACACACATTATCATTGTGATTTAAACCTTTAAAAAAAAAAGGTACAGTAAAAATACCTCTTAAAATAGATTCCCTTTTTTAATGTGAAGTCAAATTTGTTCAGTGAAAATCGTTGTGTGAATAAAAGCGGCTGTTTAACCCTCCAAATCCTAATGTGGTTAATTCTATTTCTTAAAGTATTAGCAGCCCTGAGTTTATGGTATTGATATTATCTTTTATGATGCAGCTCAGCCAAATCCTTTTAGTGCATTAAATCAGTTTAGGATTGGTGATAATTCAATAACCCGAGTCAGTATTCCTCATGAATCTGGTACCCCGAGAGAGAACTGGCTACATACATATATAATAACACCTCCTGCATATTTGTATTTGTAGCCCCCCTGTAAACAGCACAGCCTATACCTATCTTCATTCTGCTGTGGTAAGTCCTGTTAAGATCAGGCACCAGTAATCATCCTGGGTTTTCCCCCCTTATAGCCCTATCCTGAATGATAGACGCATGCCTGGACTCTGCTGCAGGCGTGAGCACGAGGGGAGGTTCTGCTGACATCACGAGGGGCGGGGCTAGCTCTATATTTAGTAGCCAACTCCGGTGAGTAGTCTTCTTTCGTGCGAGAGTAGCTCTTCGATTTCATTCGAGATTAGTCAGAGTCTGGAGTTGCCGGTTAGTTATGCCGGGAGTATGCACTGCCGCTAACAGGCCATGAGTCAAGAAATCCTGCAGATCGGACCGAGGATTTGGAGAGAACTACGGTTTCCCCTGCACAGAGTGCAGGTGAAAGGAGAGTGTACAGAATCAGCATCTTTTAAGTAGAGCTGGTAGAATTATAGACTTGGTGGACCAATGCCCTCACCCCACTGCCAGGGGTGATGGGAAGAATCCAAGACCCACCGCGAGGCTAACCTCGGGGGTGGGCCACGGGGTATTGAAGCCCTAGCTCAGACCATCCTGCCGGAAGAGTGACTTGGAGGGAAGGAGAGGAGGAATTATCTGGGCGAAGGTGAGTGGCGTATAACCCGTCCTGGCTATTGTGTTGCGGCTGTTGGAAGCCCTTATCGTTGGGATATTGTTGCGTTGTCAAATAAAGAGACTATTCCTCATCCATAAAGGCTGTGTGTGACTTGGAGAGTACAACCCTGGGACCTAAGGGGTTCTTCTATACTGGTCCTGTCCCATATTCCTGGGAGTATAGAAGATGGAGGCGCTGCACCACTAAGATATCATGGAGGCTACCACCCTAGAAGCCCGGTCCTGGCTACCCCACAACATCGCGGGAAGCTCAGGCCCTCCTGTTCCTCACAGGTACGCACCACACCGCATGTAATCTGCCCTCATGCACCCTAGACACCACCGTAGAGTCTGGGGGGGGGGGGGGGGGAAGATGGGTTACATATTCAATAAGCATAATTTACCTATTTGATACTGTGTACTGTATGTCTATTTATTTCCCCATTTTTTATATAATGCCAAAAATTACTTGGATATTATATTTACCATGTTCAGCAAATAACTGATAAAAAAAAACAATAATGATATTTTGTTATTTTTTAATTTCTTCACATAGTTTTTCTGTTGTGAAAGACGAGACTGAGATTAATCTCTGACAAAGTGGATTTATCTATGTGGCTATTTGCTTTGTTTGGTGCAAGTTTGCTTTATTCATAACAGAGTACAAATAAATCTACAGGTGCATTGTAAAATCTGTTCATAATTGTTCATTGAAAACTGGTATCAACAAATAAAAACACGCCATCAATCCAGAGGTGGAGCAAGAGGAAAGGGAGCCGTGTGGAGCAGGTGGGGGATTGAGGAGCTGGGAGGGTACTTCTGGAGTGGCCACGGAGTGGGCTCATAGGCTTGTGCAGTGGCTTGGGGGGTCATGAGAGGGTGCAAAGTAAGCAGGGATGTTCCTCCTCCATAGAGATGGGGGGGAGCCTTAATAAAAAAAATATATATATACTCTGTGTAATAATAATTAGCCTATAGTAGTAATAATAAAATCCTCAGGATAGCATTAATTCCCGGGTGGACTCTGCCTCAGGCCCTCAGCTTCTCCACCCTGGGCATGAATAGGTAATGCACTGTCCACTCCTGAGGGGATTATTAATTAATAAGGAGATTTCTCAACCATTGCCATAATATGTTGGAGTTTATACCATCTGTGAACACATTCACTAGAATGAATGAGGCGATGTATGTAGCCCCAGTATCCCTCAGGGGATTGTCACATGCTGCAGCTTAGCCAATAGGGCGGCTGCAATTAGATAGATAGGAGTATAGCAGCTTCAGAGGCTGCAGTTTACATGTTGCTAGGCAACCAGTGAAGCTGTGAGATGATGACAGTTAAGACAGTGTTTGAAGAGTGTCAGTTGGAGCTGGGTGAGTTAGGGTGTGTGTGCAGGGAGCAGTAGCCCCTGGCACTAGGCTTAGTTACCCCCTAAGTCCCAGATAACTATTATCCTTGCCCCAGCTTGTGGTACTTTAGGGACAGGCCTTAAGTAAGGAATCTGCCCCTTTAGCTGTTTGATTAGAACAAGGAACTGCTCATCTGCTGCGCTGCCTGATCACTGGGTCTGGGAGCAGATCCCCTCTAGATAGAGACTATCTTCACGGAGGACTCCGCCACGCAGTGACTGCGGCCTGCGGACTGGAGACGGACCAGCCCCAAGGTATAGACGGTACGGTGTACGGTGATATTATCCATGCCGGAATTCACCCACGCGTAGGCGGACGGCACATCGGATCAAGCGGATCCAATTCTGTTATACTGCGGTACTGTTGATATGTGGGTGGTGAACTTCTATACGTATAGTTATATGCCTATTACTGTGTGGTACAGAGTACGAAGGTTATTAGTTATAGTAAAACGGTTGCTAGCATATATATTGTGTGCGGGCATTATTATTATTGTTCCTGTAAGAGGACCATCCCACCCCTTTGGGAACCCTTACAGGTTGTGGCGCTGTATCCGAAGAATCAGGTAACCCCAGGCTCCTAGCGGTGGAGGTTCAGGCCTTCTGTGAGCCTATCAGGTAACGCACCACACACGGTAACACAGGTGTATTTCCACACAGGGTCCCTATCTGCGATGGGGGGGGGGGTCAAACTGTGTTACATGTACATCAGATTTCAGTATCATCCCTAATTCCTTTATGAATAAACCTATCTGACTGGTTTCAAAATCACTTGAAAAAGAATTTTAGACTAGGAGCAAAATTTGTATCTGAGTAAAGTTTTTTTTTAAATTCATTGTACTTCTACTCTGATTTTTTGAATATTTAAGCACTCGTTCCATGAAACCACCTTCCTTGTGCTGGAGAAGAATGTAGTCCTAGTCTTTTCAATGGTGCTGAGCGGCTTTAGTATATTAAATGTGGGGTTGAACATCACTAGAGCAAGCGTCAATCAAATCTGATTTCACTTATGTAAAGTTGACTTTTTTAGAGATTAATATTTCTTGGAAAGGCTATAGTTTGACAACGAATTTGAAATAAACGAAAAATAATGATATATTTAACGTTTATTGTACTGTTTTTTTTTTATTGAACATCAATCAATCTCTCCAAACAATAAGAGTTTCTCCTGCTGCTCTAAGTGCTTGATTGTGCATACATTATAGTGAAATATCTTTTCATTTTAGTTGACAGTAAAAGCATTAACCTATATAGAGCCAATTGTGTTATTCCTGTTGTAAAACAGCACAGTAACCCGGGAAAATGGCAAAGTGTACTGTATATTGCCGGTCAGCGAGACTGCACTTAAAGGTTTATTTATTGTTCAAGTCCCAAAACATAAAAAATGCAGTAGTTAATAATGTTAATGAAATGATACCACAATGCCACACAACTATTTTGTTAGTAGTTGCAATAAAAATGAGGTAGCAGTAGCAGACGTTATTACCTCCATTAATGCGAGAGAACGCACAAAATAACGTTTTAAATAATGCATGTGTTATCTCCCCAGCCATTCTTTTAAATAGTGTTAATGAACAACTCACCAGCATTAATACTGGTTTGTTCAGAAACTGGCTATCTTGCGGTCAACTGCAGTACGTTATATACTATGATAAACACTCCATACGGCCAATTATAACCAATTTAATTTGCTAATAAATACAAATATTTTTTTCGGCTACTGTACTAATAATGTAATGCAATTAGTAGGAAGAATTGTAGATATTTCCGATATTGCCAAGACATCATTTGGTCAAATAAGTTCAGATGTAGCCAATCTGATTGCAGCCCCGGGCATGATCCCGCAGGTAATATAGCACGATAGCCTTGTGCTCTCCTTGTGCTTAGCTGATTCCAAGAGAATCGCTGCTTTTATGGCTGGTGCATTGTTTATATCCTGCTGCAGCGCGCTTGGGTTGCAATAACATTGGCTACATCTGTAAACCAACCTAAGCATCAACTTTGCCAACAACACTTGCTCCCAGGAAAATTAGCAGTGCCACGCAGCCTCCATGAGAGGTTCCACCATCACCAATGTCCATTAATACGGCAGATGTGACCCAAGGCGAGGCACCAGTTTTCTCCCCCAATCCCCTATGATTACCGAGGTGGCACATAAAGAAAGACACAGACACACACACAGAGAAAGAGACACACACACACACACACACACACAGGGAGACATAGAGACTATCGGGCTCTTCCTGACTAATTAATGCATTTATGGGCTGCATCCTAGGCCGTTGCCCAGTTTGCCTGTCCATTAATCTGGCCCTGCGATATGGGATGTCTTGAAAGCACCACTATTAGTATTGCTAGCAATAGAAAGAAAGATGGAGATAGATAAATAGACAGATTGTAGGATCCTTGGGGCAGGGACCTCCTTCTCATTGTGTCAGTTTGTCTTCACGTATATTTATTGTGTCATACTTATTGTACTTATTGTCCTTCCTCCCATACTGTACTGCGCAGCAGAATGCGGTATGTTGACGCTCTACAAATAAAAGATAATAATAGCTACATTAAAAGAAAGATGACTGTACTATCCACAATAATCTGTCACACTTTTTTTTAGATTTTTTTAAAACTCTTGAATATGTTGTAATATTTTTGTAGACTATGAAATCTCTTGGCTTCGTTTGCTTTCCCGGTGCATCACTTGAGTTCTAATTATAACTGTGAATATGATATGGACAACTGATAAAAGTAAATGTTTTCCCACATACTCCTTTTACAGTTTCTGGAAGGGGGTAGCACCGCCGTTAGGAATGAGGTATATAACATAACATAGCGTTATGTCACTGCGTTATTTCCCTCTTCTCCCCTGTCCACTCCAGCAAAAATCTGGATAGCAGTAATGTGAAGAGTTAAAAGTAACACAACATTATCCTATAATAAGATAACGTGAAGCCTATGCTAATGAGATGTCGAATGGTTTGCATATAATTAGCTTTGTGAGCAAAGCGTTAATTCGGGAATATAAGGTCTGTTCCTGTTTTAGGTAACGTCACGTTCCATGACTTAACACAGTTTAGTGCATCCTGCCAAAGTGATCCAACTTTATGTAATTGTAACATCAAACATTATAGGGCTTATACGTTAAGGTAAATTTCGCCAGGTTAGAGGCAAAAATGTCCGCATTTAGGCAGTTAGTGGCGAGAACTTGGCGGGCCAATTCAAATTCGCCAGACGTGTGGCGAGAAGCGTGATTTCGCCAATGCTAAAACACGCACGATTCCAGTAGCTCCGATGCGCATGTACGCGCCAATCGGAGCTATTAAATGGAGCGTTTAGGGGAAATTTTGCCCGCCAACAAAAGTTGGCTGTATTGTGGGCAAATACTGCGCGCCTCTGAATGGCGAGTTTCACGCCAAGTGAAACTCGCCTAATTAGCAATTTCATGCACACCGCGCTACCGGAGTACCCTGCATAGCACAACATTAAATGCCAATCCTGCGGCGAATTTAAGCCTTTCTTGAACCGTACCTCTCTGCATAAGCCCCTGTGTGTTTATTTTAAAATGAAAAATACCTTTTGCATTGTAGCCATAGTTCGGCATTTCTTATTACACCTCACTTAAAAAGACTGGAGGAGTTAGTATTTGTTTGAAAAGGATTATTTTCCTGTGGATACAGGATTTATACAACTAAGTGTAACCCTCCCTGTCCGGTCTTGTTGGGAGATTACATCAAGGGGGAATTATATGGCTACTCCGCATTGGTTACCGTGACTCAGGGTGCTGGATTCAGCGGCTGGGCAATGAGGTTTCAAGGTTGTAGAATAATGGGCGCCAGGAACTTTTGTAGTACAACAGTCATTTATTTATGTCCCCATGGACATGGACCTCTCATACACATGTTAACAACGTTGTACTGAATTTTATAATAGACATACATGAATACAGTTCTGCCATCAGTTCCCACTCTTAACACTCAAATGAAGGTACTTTCACTTAATTGCTCAGAGTAAGTGTGGGTCCCAGGCCCCCTAGTTGCTTCGAAACCATCATCGGTATTGATGCGATTACCCGAGGAGACCCTACTTGACCCGTTACCTGGTGCCTGATTGGGAACTGCCACTTCCATAAAGACTGCGGAGAAATATTAGCGCCCATTTGCGGTTAGAGCTGATCCGCCGGCACCTGGGAGCCCTCTTTTCTGAGGGCCCCTATGGCGTGCCGTATTCCCTTTTATTACTTATTCAGGATTCCATTCCGTCTTTCAAGGATCCAAACTTAACGGGTGCTGTCCCTATGTACAACATAATAAACAGGGGGGCCTGGGAATGTGGGGATCTGTCCTGCGCTTCTGTGTGCAGAGTGGCAAACTGGGATATGTCAGACACTGGGGCAGCGCATGAGGGAGCTCAGCTTAGCCACAGGATTGACCGGTGCAGGGGGCTGTTGGTTACTTACCACACCTGCATCTCCGGTCTGGGGCCTGCTCTCCTCGGCTGCTCCTGCGTGCCACCGTCAGAAGGAAGTCAGGATACAATGGCGGATTTCGGCGCAACTGCGCATGTCTGACTCAGAAAGGCTGCTGGGATACTTCAAAGAACTTTATTGATCCAACACACAAGGGCTAACACCGCATTCTCCCCCTCAACAGGGGGGCCTGGTCTATACTATTACTTTATAAACATTACTTATCTACTCTCCTCATGTCCCCCTGGAACCTAACCTTCTAGAATAGTCCCTCCTCCTTAAATACCTCTGTGTGGTATGCCTGGATCCCCATAACAATGCAGGGTGGGGCCCAGTATACAGTGGCGGCCGCCTTTAGTCTAAAGCGGCTGCCACCGCGGGTATTTTTAAACCGCGTGCAGACGCTGGCTTTTTTTTTTTTTTTTTTCGGCGCCGCAGGCGCTTCCTTTGTTCAGCGCCATTAGCGCTGATCGGGAGAAACGTCTGCGTGCGACCGCAAGATGCGGCCGCGGCCAAGTTCGGCGGCTGAAAAAAAAAAGCCCAAACAATTGCGGGTAAATGTTAGATTAAAGGTGGCCGGTACAGTACTCCAGCCATGTTAGTAACCGTTGAGGATGGGGGTTACATAAGTATATACTTTGCATTAGACATAACATGTTAATTTACAGTGTGTGCTTTTTCAGAAATCATCCTTTTAGTATTTGAAATGTAAGTTATATGTGACACAATTGCTCTATGAAAGATCTATCATTTACTAGCAATTTGATATATGCACATTGATTACATTTTCTTAGTCACATTACAATGGTAAATGTTCCCAAATATTGATGACTATTTGTAAGATTTTGATCATAAGAAAATTATGCAATACTGCCAAATAATAAGTAAATACTGGTTTGGATTGTGGTTGATTAGCTAAATGTAGAAACGAGGAAAGGCAGAAGAACTACTGTATATTCTACTTGTTGATAACTCAACTGGCTAAATTAAATTGCCTTGTGATGCTCTTTTCATAATCTGTGTGAGCTAAAGTTTAAACTGGGTGACTGAAGAAGGAATAATTTTTTAATCTATGTTAAATCGGCATAATTTGGAAATGTTTTCTCACTGTGTGATGCTTTTCCTTTTTTTTTTTTATAACATACGTTTTTATTGGTCCCACACACAGATTTCAATACACACTGCTTCCAGACAATATTTATACACTGGTCTGTACATGAGGCCATTTTCCAAACATATCATAACAGTAACATAATAAGAACAATGAGTGGTAACAAAGAAAAGGGTGAATGACACATTGGGATAAGACAGGGGGGGTAAGGGCGGGTAGGGAAGGCCGCCTTAACGTCTGCGTCGTTTCTAGGTTGACTTCAGAATCACATGGTTCAAGCCGCGTGGGTGAGAGATCCTCCTGGTTCCCACTGAGTAACTAATTTTTATGTTTCTGGGCCAATTTCTATCCACGTAGCCCAACACCATCAAAGGAGAACGCACTTATACCAATCAGAGCCAAATTGTGGCCCTCTCTACCCCGGGGATATCTGTCTGTGCCAGCCAGGGTGACCAGACCTTTAGAAAATTTGCGCCAGTGTCATTAACTAAACTCATCAATTTTTCCATCTGCCATATATACCAAATCTTGTGCTGATTTTTTGTGATTGAAGGAATTTGTGCCTTTTCTTATGCTTTATTTTATATATATATATATATATATATATATATATATATATATATATATATACATTTTATATGTTGTCTAAAGTATTCAGAAAGGTTATAAAAATTTTACCAAGAAAAACTTCACTGAGGGTTACCACTCATTTTTAAGTATGTCTTGGGTACAAAATACTGTAACACAACATTACAAGTTACAGTTACAAACATGTTTAAAGTAGGAAACATGTGGCTGGAAAGTTCGTAGTTTAATAGATACACTGACAGTTTTTATATATAAACTTCAGTGCAAGAAATCTGTGATTTGGTATTGAACAAATCACACAATTTTAACAGGGTTAAACGGTCCATGAGACGCGCCGTGCACAACACTTGTCTTCCCATTAGTTGCTGCATTATAGTAGTTGGAGAACTGGCCCGAGTGGTAACAAGCAATACATTTAGATAGTATTGTGTGGGGAAACTGTGCCGTTTCATGATGAGTTGAAATGTGTACTCTTCCTTTTTAAAAGGTTTATTATCTTTATGATGCAGGTTCCGTGCAAAACGGTGGTTTCCTAGAGCAGTTATTTATAGTAAATCATTTGCGCTTGAGGTCATTTGCTCCACAGGAGAGGAAAACGCAATTAAATCATTTTCATGGACTCTTAGTCTACGCATCAATGCCTTCCCACTTCTATTTTTCACTCTTGATCTTGATTTTGGCGGCTGCAACATTTTGTAAGTGGAAATTTGTGCTGAGTAATAAATACTGACTTTTGTGTAGTATTAAAGAGTCAATCCATGAGGTACTTAAAAATATATATATATATATATTTGTTTTAATTTATGCAGCCTTTGATTACCTTTATTGAAAACTAGTTACCTAAGCTACTGAGTGTTTCATTCTCCCGTAATCGTTCAGCAAAGATCCTGCTTCCCAGGGTTTGCTTAATGGCTGCCTTTCAGTTTCAATCAAGCCTTCAGTCAGTGTAACTCGGCAGCTAAAATGTATTCTTATATTACTAAGGTAACATTTCTATTGTTGCAGTTTGCAGCTCAGGCTGCTTGGAATATTGGCAACAAATGATCACAAGCAGGAAAGTGTTACAAACATCTCGCACTGCTGGGGCAGTGTGCTACACCTGCTATAGAAATCAAAGTTTGCTCAGTATTTTAAAACTCATTAAAATGGCATTGAGTTGAATTTAAAAAAAAATGTAGTAAGTATTATGTAATACTACAGAAATTATTTATTTAAAAAAAATAAAAACACCGACAGTACTGTACAGGATATTGCATGCTCTTTTAAAGAGAAACGGGTGCAATTATCAAATCTTAGATACACAAAGCAATTAAAAATAATATTTATTGTGGGTGTACAGCATGGTGGCACAGGGATGAACCTCTGACGCGTT
Organism: Ascaphus truei; assembly: GCF_040206685.1. Classification (NCBI taxonomy): domain Eukaryota; kingdom Metazoa; phylum Chordata; class Amphibia; order Anura; family Ascaphidae; genus Ascaphus; species Ascaphus truei. Next base: position 31,659,051 of record NC_134487.1, read on the forward strand.
TCGAGCTAAAAATAGCACTTTCTCAAAGAGTATCCTAACAAGGGTATGGATGTTACAGCTTAAATAACTTGATACAACCAAATACAATGTAGCAAGCGTGACGCTATGCTCTACGGTTAAGCAATGCCTTCCAGTCCTCCACAGAGGAGGTAGGATCTCTAGCGACCCCTGGTGTATGAAAACAATACATACTGTACATAAACAAGAACAACTATGAAAACGAAAATACAGTTAAAAAAAACAGATCTAAATATTATTATGGTTGTATAAACAGAATCAGATACGTAACAATAAGGAACCTATATATAACCAAGAACCATCAATAGGTGATGAGGATATATATAAATGTATGCAAAATGCAAAAAATACCAATAGGAATAATAAAGCGTGTAATAGCTAAGTATCTATATTATAATATAATGCCATATAGTAGATACAGGGCATTTGAACAAAGTCATATATAATGACTGACTGCATCTAAATTGTACTAAAGTAGCATTTGTATACACATGCTCATAATTGCAAAGAGAATGTTTTTCCTATGAACTGGTAACGGCTGCCAGTCACAAACAGGAACGTGTTAAAAAATCTAGCACTGCTGGGGCAGGGTGCTAAACCTGCTATAGAAATCAAAGGATGCTCAGTATATTAAAACTCATTAAAATGGCATTGAGTTGAATTTTAAAAAAAATGTAGTAAGTATTATGTAATACTACAGAACCAATTTTTATTTAAAAAAAATAAAATAAAAACACCTGCTGTACAGGATATTGCATGCTCTTTTAAAGAGAAACCGGTGCAATGACCATAAAAAATGAACCAATCCTGATCTGGAGTAAACTATTCTAACATCATATCTTTAGACAGATATGTAACATTTGCTGCAAGCAATAAGAAAATTTGTAGTAAAGTGTTACATTCGATTATGTATTGTGTAAGTAAAAGAAAGTTTATAGACAGGTGCTACTGCTATAGCAGGGTCCATGTAAACCTAGAACATTACAAAAAACGTAGAGTGTTATCAACATACTTTAAAATTCTCCCCCTTACTACCAACGACTTTCTTTCCCTCCCCAATCCACAGTGTGGGTGCGCGTGTATATATATATATATATATATATATATATATATATATATATATATATAGTTTATAGATGCAATTATATATACAGACATATTTACACAATATTGTGTGTGCGTGTTTGTGTATACATGTGTGTATGTGTATATATATATATATATATATATATATCAAGAAAAAGAAAACAGCGCTAACACATAAATCTGATGATGAATAAATAAAAAATATACCACAAAATGAACAAAGTCTAGTCCAAAGTGTTCAGACACAAAATGTCATCAAAATCTTTTGGTAGCAGTGTGTTGAATCGAAAGCCAGTTGAATAATTGGTATGGGGGGCTGCTGGATCCAAGGGAGAATCACTCCCTGGTAACTATGAAGAAAAGAAAAAGGAAAAAAGCGCACCCCCTAGTGCAATAACTTCCAGGACATAGAATAAAATTATTTAATAAAATAGATGTGTGATAAAAAGTGCAGAGGTGTGAGTATTGGCTGATGCCCCTACCCTCTGTCACCCGGCTAATCATACAGTTTACCAAAGAAACCTTTATGTGAATTTATTCTATATCCATCTTGTAAGTGTGCACTTTTTATCACACATCTATTTTATTAAATAATTTTATTCTATGTCCTGGAAGTTATTGCAATAGGGGGTGCGCTTTTTTCCTTTTTCTTTTCTTCATATATATATATGTATGTGTGTGTATATATATATATATATATATACATACAGGGCTCGACAAATGGTGGTACGGGCGCGTGCATTTTGGCCGCTGTTGAGTGCTTACCTCCGACGACGTGGTGCGGCGATATCTGTCTCCTCTACAAATTGTAATGTTTCCCCTGCCGGTCCTGAAAAAATGGCCGTGAGGCGTCAGATGATGCCACGTTGCCATGGCTTGGCCATTTTTTCAGGACCTGCGGGGGAAACATTACAATTTGCAGGGGAGAAGACGGAGATCGCAGCACCGTGCCGCCGGACCCCACCGCAGGTAAGAGTTGGGGGGGATAAGGGAGTTACTTTGCGGGGGGCAAGTGGGTTTTTCCCTAGTTTGTTGTGCCCTGTATATACTGCACACACACACACACAGTACTGTGTATATCTGTTTGCATATATAATTGATATATACACACACAGGACTGTATATATCTGTTGTATATCTAATTGCATGTGTGTGAACTATATATATATATATATATATTTATATATATATATATATATATATATATAATATTAGGTGCTTATTAATATATATCTTTTGTCTGTGTATGTATGTAACCTTTTGTAGTGTGCTGAGCTTGTGACTACATGCATCCACTATATATCAGTCCAAGATGCTGATCAACAACAGTCCAGTGTAATCCTACAAACCGCCAATAATCCAAAGAATAAAGAATAGTGGCACTCCAGTGGTCTTCAAAAGAAACTATGAGTTTATTGTGCAGAGGTCGACATTTCGGGTGGCGAAACTTTGTCTAATTTTTGATTAGAAACGTCGATCTCTGTACAGTAAACTCATAGTTTCTTTTGAAGACCATTACTTGTTATTCTTTACAGTGAAGAAACTAAAAATATAATATTAATAAATATTAAGTGTGCAGAGGAGCACGTGCGGTGGAGTTTTGTTTTTTAATGAATAATGTATTCATATTTACATTTTTTTTATATGAATTCAATCAAACGCAATATTTCTCCATTCTATTTGTATTCCTGTATAGTCTATAACCACAGAACTTCAAGCAAATGCAGAACCATATATAACGCGGTCAAGTGAACGTCTCTACAATGTATTATAAGAAGTAAATGTAGTATTTAATTTTCCTTTTATCACAGCTTGGGAGCACTTACTCGCTCTCATGTCAAGTCGATTATGGCTTCAGTGGCAGGAGCTAAAAAACAGCTCACCATGGAAACATTTATTCATTGCAGCTTATTGGGGACATGAGGAGCTTGATTTAGAGTTTTCAAAGTAACAGCAAAAGAATACTGTATGTACAACGGCAATTGGGCAGCCTTCCTGTAAAATACTACAGAATACATATTATTCCATTGTTTTTCAGTGACTCAGAGTGACGACCTGTTTACATTTAACTTCTACTGTAGTTAAGCAAAAAGTTGGAGTAGAGTTTGCGTCTGAAAGAAAAGCAACTCTTGTGTACAACAGAAGACAAATACTGCGACATTTATGTACTGTGTAACAACATACTGCAATGCCATGAGACTGCATCATTTTACATGATGAAACTTCTTTTTAGGAAAAACCCAGGTAATTGGAGAAATTAAGATTGCACTGAAGAAAGAAATGAAGACAGATGGGGAGCAGCTGATAGTGGAGATCCTGCAATGCAGAAACATTACATATAAATTTAAGTCCCCAGATCATCTACCAGGTATTTCCACTAGTTAACAGTAATAGATTGACAGTAGCAGAATGGAAAGGCTGTAGCAATAGTAACAATGTTTAATGTAGGTATTAATGCTAGCCCTATTCATTACTTATCTTATTTATCTTGCCACCAAATCATTTTTCCATTAATTGCATTGTGCAACAGCAATAGAACAATGTTGATATGTGGTGTTTATTTTTTGAAAGTTCACTTTACCTTATTTTATACGTTTATGTGCACAGTAGCTGCTGCAGTACTTAATCCATCTGATTTAAATTGCTGAGTCAATATACAAATGATGCGCTTTACTGACTCAGTTTATTTCTTTATAGCAAGGGTAAGACTGTCATCATTTCCTCATTTTAAATATCGGTAGTCGATAGCCTTTCATATGTAGTATCTCCTCAATGTTCTTGTTCTAGGATATATTTATTATGCATTTAAAAATCACTAAAAATTAAGAATCAAATTCATTTATTGAAAATAAATTGCTATTAAGAGTAATATATAGTTAATTACGCCATACTACTGTATTATAATATCAACTGAAAATGACCACATTATAATGTAATAATATAATAACAGCTCAACCCCGTTATAACACGATCCGTTACAACGCGAATCCGCTTATAACGCGATTGCAGCGTGGCTCCTAATTTTTTAATTTATAAATACTTTACAACACGATTATTGGTATCTTAAATACTTTTTTGTACAATGCATACAATTGTACATTATTTCTAACGCGATCTGCTTATAATGCAAAGTGATTCTTTGGACCCCAAGTACAGCGTTATAAGGGGGTTGATCTGTAATAGTTTTTGTTTGCAGTGATTAAAGCTTTGATGTTAATGCTCTTTGTAATATTGTTTTACAGATTTGTACGTGAAACTATACGTCATTAATATAGCTACACAAAAAAGAATAATAAAGAAGAAAACTCGGGTGTGCAGGCATGATAGAGAACCCTCATTCAACGAAACATTTCGATTTAGCATGAGTCCTGCCGGACATTCTGTACAGGTAAGGATGCATTCTGCTTCTAACCGCACTACTTAATAAAGCATTGGGGCATAGATAATAAGCATTCTTCTGCCACAGGATACCTCAACTACAATAGGCTGTAAGGTGTTTTGTGACAGAAAACTGTTTAGTAAATATGTGCTATCATGTTTTTGTGACTTTTAAACTACAAGAGATGTAAACAAATGGAAGGCACAACACCAACGGGGATTGGTTGCAATCTGATGATGGCTCTTGTGAACAGAAGTTAAAGTCACCACACATCGCACAGATTTATTAAATGAAGCAAAAATAAAACTTTTATGCATTTGTTCGAAATATTACACTAGTGACTTCTCCCCTAATCACTCCGACAGCTACTCCTTTTTTTTTATTGATGCAAGTTTAGTAAAGTTGGTGCAAACACAGGCTTAGAAACATAGAAACTTGCTCAGTTTGTCTGCCCACTTTCCTACGAACAGTGGAGTCTGACGTACTGAACCGTATAAAGGATTATCCAAACTAGAGATGTGTAAGAAGATGTAGGATTACAATTTACATTTTACAAACATTGATAAAAATACTACATCAAAGCGCATCAATCCTTACGCTATACAGTGAAAAGTGATGGGCAATAGTGCAAATCAGTGAACAAATAAATAAATAAGTAATACTTAGAGAAAAAACACAAATTAATAATACAACCCCTTTAGTTTATGAGGTGCTGCTCCATCAAATAAACCGTCCACATGGTCTTTTAGGAAAATATGGAGCGTAACTCCCAGGAACATATAAGGGATGAAATCCAGTGTTTACCGATTGTGAAGTGGGTAATGGCTGCACTCAAATGTATAAATCAAGCTAGTGTTTAAATTAAGCTCATCAGCTAACTGCAGGTCTTCTTTAAACTGCGATATCCAACATCAGCAAACAATGTAAATGAAAATCTGGAACCTGTTGGTAGTAGGGAGATAGCCAGGGGTCCTCCTGCTTTTACGTACATCAGATGATCTCTCCAATTGTTTTCAAAGAAAAAAAAAGGTAGACATGGTATGATAATGCTTTTATCAAAATTAAAAACTATACACGTGGTCACACTTACATGTTCCACATAGAGAAGTTAAATTTAGACCACACAAGGTCACTATGAACGCCACTTTAGAGTCCTCCCGACACTAACTCCAGCTCTCTGTTCCTGCAACGACGAGCGTTGGATCGCTTCCGACTAGTACTGTCTTGTGAGGGAGCAGGCAGATTACCGGTCCGGTGTCTGTTTGAGCAGGAGATCCCAGCACTTGTAGCCCAGCCCTATGCATTTCACAGGAAATTTGCTTCCTCAGGGGAAAATGTAACTCACACGGCAAGTGGTCGACAACCAGCAGTTGCACCTTTATACAGGTATATACCAAACTAGTTCAGCATGAGAGTGATGGTCATGTGATGTGACTGTCATTTTTAGAGTCAGGAAGGATTTTCCCCCTGGTGAAACTTAACTGCCAAATGTTACATAGGGGTTATTTGTTTGTCTGCCCTGGATCAAAATAAGGAGCGAGAGAGAGGGAGACGTGAGAGAAAAGGGGGATAAAGAGGGGACGGGGGTAGAGTGAGTGAGAGAGAGATGAGAGAGGGCAGGGAGAAAGAGATGTGGGAGAGATAGAGAGAAGGGAGAGAAAGGAGTAGTGAGGTGAGAGAATGGGGAAGAGTTCAAGAGTGAGGGGGAGTCGGAAAAAAGGGTGAAGGGGGGCTTGTCAGAATGAGAGGGGGGGAGACTCACAGGGCTGCTGACACCTCCCCACATTCAATGACCCGGGGTCCCGGTGGATACTCTAGCCCTGGGCACATGGGAAAGCTGCCAGCTGCCCTGCAGGTAATGCAATAATGTTTCCATTTGTAGCCCATATTCAGATTCTGATTTTGGAATTTCAGGTGGAAAATGGATGAACATTTAAAAGAAATCAGTGCAATCATCTGTACTGCTTAACGAATCCCAATCCCAAAAGCGTTATCTACAAACATCACCTTCATCACTTAACTCCATCATTGATTCATCTTTGTTTTGGGTCATATTCTAACAATACTTCTTCTTTTTTATTTCCGGCAGATTTTACTTGTCTCAAATGGGGGAAAGTTTATGAAAAAAACTCTGATTGGCGAAGCTTACATCTGCCTCGACAAAGTGGATCTGAGAAAAAGAATAGTGAACTGGCACAAACTGTTAGTCAGTGCGACCCAAACACATTGAACAGCACGGCTTACTGCGGCCATAATGTCATGAATGACCTATATCAGTCCAAATTGAATTAAAGACTGCTGAGGAAACAAAGTAATAACGTGTCCCTGGCTATATAGAAAAAGTCTTTGTTGACATGCTTTGCTGTTTGAGGGGAAAAAAATGTGTCCGTGTGAAAGTAAAGCAAGGATGGGTAAAGTCGTATTGCTGACTAAAGGAAGTATCCGCCTCAGTGTGCACTTGAATGTTAAACATGAAAATGTACTGTAGACGTGTATATTTACATAGAGTGTGGTCACACACATAAATATAACAGCTCCTGTATGAAGGCGGTCTAAACAAGTGCAATATGAGAGAATGAAGTCAAGGGTAAAAATGATAGATAAAATACAAAGTTATCTACCTATAAGCATCACACAGTGTATATTGTATCTTCTTTGCACCGTTGCTGTCTTTTCATTATTTATTGCACAGAGATTAAGATCGAAGATATAAAATAAATTATGTTGACTGTGGTTAGAATATTTGCCAACTACATGGGTCTCAAAGTTAAAGATTCAGCATTTCGGCTGTATATTTCATTCCTAAGGGCAATAGGTAACGTGTGTTGCTATGCCACATGCACAGCAGATGTGCACTGCCTGTACTGTATCTCTGATTACGTTTAGTCGAAAATGTAAATCGCAAAACTTCAACCCTCTATAAAACAAGGACTTGTAGTAGGACAAAATTGGTTAAAATGGGACGTAAGAATTTCAGCTATTTCAACTACACATAAAGTCATTGTAAATGCAAGTTGGAAAATAATGCTCTATTACCATATGGGTCAAGTTTTTTTCAGAACTATAGGGCTTTTGGAGGAACTATATATACTTACATTAAATGTAGAAGTCACTCATGCCACCCTGCGAAGAGAGGCATCTGTGGGATTAATGCATTTAATTAGTATTCTGCATTTTCTCTTAGTAACTCAGGTGAATGACTGAGATTATTAGTATGTTGAAATTGCTTGTTATTGACAAATATACCAATTATTAATGTACATACATAATGTCTATATCATAATACAGAAAGCGATTTTCGGACAAAGCAAGAAAAGTCCATGTCGAATTAGATCATAAGAAGTGGATTTCATTTTTGGTGTTTCCGTTTTATTTTATTTTTCTTTATCATGAAGGACATGTGTGTTTCAAAAATATGACTTTCAATAGCTTTAAGAGCTAAAAGATGTGCAATTTTCTAAAAATAAATAAATAAAGTGAATTCTTTCATGCTTAAACTTACTGTAAAGACTGCAAAGCATGTTTATAGTTGTTATTGCAAATTCAATTCAAACTTATAGCACAAACAAGGATCCTTACTAGGAAACCTAGAACATCACTAAATTAGCAGAGCAAATATTGCTTTGCTCATATTCACACAATACATTCCACTGAGATAGCAGCATTATTCTTGCAAACATACAGTACCATCAAATATTTGTTGTTCTGCCATTGCTGGTCATATGATGTGTATATGGACCCTGAGCAGCTTCATAAACATGTTTGTTCCCCAATGAAAGCATACTTTACAATTAGAATCTCCTGAACAATTTAAACTTTACAGCTGCATTTTTCATCTGTCCTATAGAGTTACAACCCTTTTGGTGCATCAATGACTTTTCGGTGGTTATAACATGCTTGCCAAGTGTGCCAACATTGTGTTAGACCAAATTATTACGTTGTTCTGGAGGTATTCTATGCAACATTGATGTCTGAATACTTTTTCTGTGAGTAAAAAATAATTGAAAAACTTCTTGTTAAAAAATCTTTCGTGTAAGGAACCAAGTATCAGTATTTTTATTTTCCGCATATTTTTTTACCACATTTCTAGAGTTATTTGGTTTTGCTTCTCCTAGAAGTGATTACACAGATCCCAACGATTGTTAAGTACTTGTCATTTAATGATATTTATTTTATATGTTTATGGCTGAGATAACATTATGTGGATATTTTTTATTTATATACAAGTGCAAAGCAAATGTAACTTTATCTACAACTCGGTTTAATCAGCAGAGAAGTCCATTAATGTTAGATGTACAAGTAAAAGCACAGTGTGTGTGTGTTTACATATGAAAGAGGTTTATATAGTACACAAGATTGTTATGCATATAAGTGGCAAGACATTTTGCCTGGTTTGGAAATCTAGTTTCATGGATGTTGAATGTGAGACAATTGTAATCTTTGTTTCCAGAATAAAGAGAAAGTATCCACTGATTACTTTTGTAGGCTTTTGGCTCTTGAAAGAATGATCACCTTCTGTGTGATGTGTCTGAAGAAATTGTTCGCTTTTAAGATGTGATTTTAATAATCAAAACTGAAGTTGAAATATTAATTGCAAGCAATTTTAACCCTACACAAAATAACTCGGTGGTCGGTGTCTATTTAACATCTCAAACAAATGCGATTTGCATAGTTATTTTGAATTAAACTTTTAAATTCATCCAACTTTTCAATTGCACAACAATATTACAGCCATCTTGTCTAACAGATATATAACGATTTAGTTATATAGTTTAGAAAAGTTAATACTTGCTCTTTAAATATGAAAATATTAGATTAAATTGTCCTGGCACTTTATTTCGTCTTTACAAATTATTTCGCGGATTCAGAATGCAAGGACTCATTATCTAGTTGTAAGAGAGAAGCAAAGCAATTTCCTTTATTTTGTTATCATGTAAATAAAAATACATTTTTTTTTTTGTATTTGATGAAAGCAATTGAAGGGTTATAAGTCCATCAGGCATTCAGCATGTGGATGTGAGCATTCAATTCAATTGTATATGTATAGTTGTTAAGTGATGTGCCCAGATGGATAACCCCAGCGATGGCTGAATAGTGTGTTTGTTGTTAACCATTGAGAACCTGTACAGCAAGCCTGATGTTTACCAGATATATATAAGGAAAAAAAAATTAAAAATAAAACAAATTCTGTATTTGTCCTTAGAGAAATTAAATGTTTTCGCACTGAATGTTGCATGCATTGAAGGAGGTCTATTCGTTTTTGTTAGTGCCTTTTTGGGGGGTTTATTCTTTCTTTCTTGATTATATTTGGTTTCCAAACCTTTTGAGACAATTTTGTTTGAAAAAGTTGTAAAAACTGGATAAACCCGTATGAATTGTATAGAAATCTGCCTGTAAATCGGTTTGTGTTTTCACTTTTATGTAAAAATCCATGTCCTGGTTTTTTGTGGTTGTACACAGGATGTATCTTGAGAACTTATGCAAATTGTGATGTACAAAGGTTGTAAACCAGTCTAACTAATAAATATTTATAACAGCCAATACTTGATGAATGTCATATTTACCATTTCTGTATGTCTACAACATGTAAATTCAGTATTTTCTATTTCAATACCTTATGTAAAACTCATCATTATACAATTACAAATCTATTTTACTTTTTAATATTCTCCCCTGCCTGGTACTGTAGATTACACAATGGCTGGTATATTAATCTTTTGGAGAGGAATGCATCCTTGCTGAGAATATTAGATTGAGAAGTTAAATTCAAAAATCAAACAAGCCTATATTTTTAAACAAAAGAAATGGAACGTAAAGTGTTTGGAGGAAAAACAATGTTCAATAAGGAACGCACGGCATGAAGGCAGAAATTAGGCAGAATCATACAAAATAATGTGATGGCCCATATTTAACAAGGGGTGCTATGTGTTATGGATAAAACACCATCCAGCATCGGTAGACATCTTGCGGACCATTAATGTGAATGGGCCCTTGGTGTCCTCCGGTGCCAGAAGTGTCTTTTGGAATTGCACCACTTTTGAAATATAGCCTATGTACAGTACTCATCTCTGTAACAGCCATGGCTAGATTCCTATGGAATGGGATTGTAAATCCCACTCATGTGGTTTGCTGAATATAATATCCCTTTCATTTTTGTAACTTTTGTAACGCGCTACTTCCCAAGAAAACTTAGTACTAGAGCGAGTGTAGGAACTAGTGAGGACACCCATCCCTGACCTAGAACCGGGATTTTTCCCAATAATATCCCTTTCACTTTCCAAAAGAGTGACTTTCACTGTTTTCATTGTAGGATCATTACTTTATCACCAGATATTAGGGCAGCATATACTGTATTTCTGGAGTGCAGTTGAAAAGGAAAGGAATTATTATATAATGTGTGAAAACACAACGATTAAACGGTTTCATTAAACATAAAAAAAAGAGGTTTTCAACAATCAAATTTCATGGATTCAATCTTTAAAACATTTCAACAGAAAAAAATCTGCAGTATGTTTAACATGTCCTTTCTACACCAGGATAAAAGGTAGGAACCTGTATTGCAAGCGTACACCATATTTAAAATATTACATTAACATGTAATATTACATAATGATGCCAGTGAGAGACTGCTAGTTTACCCTGTAAGAGTTTTAACATGCCACAACTCGTATGTGCAATGTTCAGTCAGTATACGTTAGCAATCAAGTCTAGTAATCAATATCTTAAATGATAAATACTGATTTCGTTTTAATGTCTGAAAATATATGAAATCGATCACAATATATTGGTGAGATGAAGTGAAATAATGAAACCCTAAACATCTATATAGGCCAGGATAGAGATCCACTATCAAGTATACATCAGAACAAATAGCCATTCTCAACAAAGGTCTAGTAGATAAGGTCATTACAAAACAGGAATACGACTTTATACTTCTTAAATGCCCTAAAATTGCCACATTTTACAGCCTACCCAAGATTCACAAAAATAAAATTCCACCTCCTGGCTGTCCCATAGTCTCGGGGGTAGGCAACCTCACTGAGGACGCCAGTTTCTACGTGGATCCGATACTTCGACCCTTCGTGGTCTCCTTACCCTCCTACTTGAGAGACATGAAGGAGGTCCTACAATGCTTCGAGGGTATAGTCATCAGTCAAGACACTATTCAGTGATTCTGGATGTGGAGGGCTTGTACACAAACATTTACATCAGAAAGGCCTTGAAGCAGTGTGCTATATCTTACAAACCAGGGGATAACACTACATTACTCATAACAAATTTGTGCTGGATTTGCTGACCTTTGTCCTGACTCTGAATTATTTTCTGTTCGGTAACAAATTATACCAAGAAAAACGGCACGGCCATGGGTACGAAATGCGCACTGTCATACGTTAACCTTTATTTGGGTTGGTGGGAATCGAGGGTGGTATTCACAGAAGAATTCGAATACCTCACATCCCACATTACTTTATGGGTACGGTTCATAGACAACGTGCTTATTCTTTTGGGAAGGCACTGTAGCACTACTCAATGAATTTGTTAGGATCCTGAATAGTAACCAACTCAATCTACATCTGACACTAGAGCATAATGCTAACAAGATATGCTTCCTGGACCTAATTATACAGATGCAGCCACGAGTATTAGAACACTTGTACCTGGGAAATTCTGTGAGATTCTGGGGCAGCCTCACAGTAAATGCCTCAACATTGCCTCAACATTTCTGTGAGATTCTTAATGGCCCATAGGATTAACACAGCAGGGGGTCCCAGCTGTCCCATTCAAACTGAATGGGACTGCAGGGACCCCTGCTGTGTTAATCCGATGGGCCATTAAGAATTTCACAGAAATGTTGAGACAATGTTGCAGCAATGTTGAGGCATTTACTGTGAGACTGACCCAGAATTTCCAAGGCAAGAGTTCTTATACTCGTGGCTGCATCTGTTTCTAGGGGCCCAGATAACATAATTGTGACAACTGTATATCGCAAGCCCACTGCTACCATTAACCTCCTGGAGGCTTCCAGCCACCATCTCTGTTCCCTGATTCAGGGGAATCCAGTGGGCTAATTTCTTAGAATGTGGAGGAATTTCAGTAATAACGAGGAGTTCGAAGCACAGGCCTCCATCATGACACAGCGTTTTAAAGCATGAGGATATAGCTCAAAGACTGTGAAAAAGGCCTACAAACGAGCCAAGTACTCACCACGTAGTGATTTACTGACCGTTAAGACCCCCAATACTGCTGACAAAAGAGTCAGGTTCATTGGCACATACAACAAAAAGAGACATCTTTGCCAAATACTGGCACATTTTAAGATCAGATGTGGATATCAAAGATGTCATTGACACACATCCCTCTATGGTGAGCAGAAGGGCACGGAATTTGAGGGACATTTTAGTTAAGAGCCACTTCACAGAGACACCAGTTAGAACTTGGTTACCACCGAAACCCACAGGCACTTACAGCTGTTAACGCTGTAAAGTCTGTAAAAAATCAAGACAACTAAAACCTTTCAAAACTGGGATAAGTCTCGTACTTACCAAATAAGGAAATATATTAATTGTCAAAGCTTTGGGGTGATTTATCAGGGTCTCTGCATTTGTGGCAAGATCTATATTGGTAAAACCAAAAGACAGTTCAAACAAAGGGTATTTGAACACCTAGGTACCATTCGCAACAAGGCTGATACACCGGTTGCTAGACACATCAATCAGTAATAGACAGAGGTAGAGAGAGCTCCCTATTGTGTCGCACTAGAGAAACACCCCTAATGGGGCTTAAAAAATAATTTAATTAACACATTTAATTAAAATATACATGTAGTGAAGTAAACAAAAACATGAACCAAAAGGAAGTAATTAAAATAAATTAAAATGAGGAGAGACGTCAAGGTGCTAATTCTGAACACTAATATTGGTTAACAAATCAGCTATTAACTTTATCATGAATCACAATTATACTATTGAATTAATTGTGATAATAGCTGATTTTGTGAAAAACTTTGAAGCGTCAGAAAACAAGGTGATCCTAAATGTAATGTGAAACCCTCTCACATAGAGGGGTTTAGTCCCATGGCACAAATAGGTTTGCATCCCCTGCTTGGATTGGCCTCAAGCCTCATTTTGTGTGTCTCCGGGAAATCCCTCGGAGCATACATCTTAGTCAGCTTTCAAGCCATCAGCAGAATAAACCACAGAGCTCAGATTGGGTCCCCTTTACATCATTTCCCTTCTTCCATTGAAAAGCATGGGAAACGGAGCAGCAACCAATCACTGTGTGGATGCTACGTGTTGGCCAATCACAGCACGAGGGCTCACCTGTGTTGGCCAATCCAGGATGGGGATGTGAACAGGCACCTAGAATGGCCCCTATGGGCAGGTTTAGGTGAGAGCAGGGATTACAAACTGGCCAATAAGAATTGTGCCTACAGGACTGAAACCTAGCAGCGGTTCTCACAACCGTCTGGATATCTCCCGCTGGGATAGGATTGGATGAGCCACAGGCAGGGGCCAGAGACCAAGCTTAACCTTTAATATGGTGGTTCCTGGGCTATTTTCCATCACATAGTGTATCTCAACTTTTGTGCAAATTGTTGAAAATCGCACAAAAAAACCTACCAATAATTTCTCTATTTTTGCAAAACTTTACAAACAGGATAGCCATTGGGATTCTTTTGTGAATCAAAGAAAAAAGGGGGAGGGCTGAAGAGCAGGTGAATTAGAAAAAGTATTTATTGAACAACAGCTCCTGTTTTTATCTCATGGCTCTTGTTCAATAAATACTTTTTTCTAATTGAAATCAATAGTGAGGAAGAAACTTGAACGGGATAATATTCTCCTGTGCCCTTTGGAATGCACGCTCCCTCTCTAACAAGTTCCTCTCTGTACATGACTTCTTTCTCTCTCACTCCCTGCTTCTCTTTGCTATAACTGAGACCTGGCTCACTCAGTCTGACTCTGCTCTGGAAGCTGCCCTCTCCTACGGTGGCCTTTCCTTCTCCCACACTCTGCTCCCCGATGGCAGGGGTGGAGGTGTGGGGCTCCTGCTCTCCTCTCTCTGCCGTTACCGAACCCTTCCTATTCCCCCCTCTCTTGATTTTCCCTCCTTTGAGGTTCACACTGTCCAGATCTTCTCTCCTCTCCCTGTCCACGTGGCGGTCATCTATGGCCTACCTCTACTCATCCCCCTTCTGCCTTTTTCTCTCACTTTGAATCCTGGCTCTCTTTCTTTCTCTCCTCAGACTCCCCTGTTCTTCTCCTTGGCGACTTCAATTGCCACATTGATGACCCCTCTCTCCCTTGGGCTTCCCGCTTTCTTTCTCTAACTTCTTCTTTTGGCCTTCAACAGTGGACTGCAGCCAGCACACACACGGATGGCCACTACTTAGACCTCGTTTTCACTAAAAACTTCTCTTTCTCCGATTTCTCCATTTCCCCTTTTCCTCTCTCTGACCATCACCTCATCTCATTCTCTCTATCTCGCTTCTCCCCTTCTCCACCTCCGTCTACCCCCCGGTTTTGCAGAAACTGCGCTCTATTCACTTACCTGACTTTGAGTCCACTTTACACTCCTCCCTCTCCTCTCTCAGCTCTGCTACAGACCCTGACAACCTGGTCAGGAACTACAACTCTGCCTTGTCCTCCTCTCTTGATCTACATGCCCCGCTTTCTCTCTGCCGCACTCGCCCTTCTAACCCTAGACCCTGGTTAAATTCCCACACGCGCATGCTGCTTTCCTCCACTCGTTCCTCTGAATGCCTCTGGAGGAAGTCCCACACTCTCGCAGACTTCCTTCACTACAAATTTATGCTATCCTGTTTCAACTCTGCCCTCTCGCAAGCTAAACAAGCCTACTTTTCTTCACTAATCAACATGCAGTTGCCATGCGCTACCGCAGAGAGACAGTCAGAGATCAGGGAGGTTAATGCATTGCTAAGAAAGTGGTGCAGGAAGGAGGGGTTTGGGTTTTAGAGCACTGGGACTCCTTTTCTGAGAGGTGCCATTTATATTCTAGGGACGGATTGCACCTCAATGAAGAGGGATCTTCTGTGCTAGGGGGGAGAATGCTAAAAAGGTTGGAGGAGATTTTAAACTAGGATGGAGGGGGGAGGGGAATGAAACAGATAATGAACTAAATGGAATAGATGAGGATAGAAGGTGGTATGGAGGTAGAATGGGGACAAGTGCAATTTTGACAAGCAGTGAGACACCCATAGTAAATACAGATAATACTAGAAAACTTCTAAAGACTAAACAAAGTGGGCACAGAAAGGAAGGAGCAGATAAGATAATAGTACAGGCTGAAAAAAACCTGAAATGCATGCTTGCTAATGATGACAGATAAAATGGGGGAGCTTGAATTAATAGCTGCAAGAGAGCAGTATGATATCATAGGCATTACTGAAACATGGTGGGATGAAACTCATGAGTGGACTGTTAATTTAGAGGGTTATTCTCTTTTTCGGAAGGATCGAACAAATAGAAGGGGAGGTGGAGTATGTTTATATGTTAAACCGGATCTAAAACCTATTATAACGGATGATGTCTATGAAGGGAATGATGAAAATGTAGAGACTTTGTGGATAGAAATTAGCAGTGGAGGTCAAAGTATAAAGAAAATGTTTGTGGGAATATGCTATAAACCACCAAATATCTGTGAGATTGAAGAAGCTAAAATACTTTTGCAAATGGAGAAGGCATCAAAACTGGATCATGTTTGCATAATGGGGGATTTTAATTATCCAGACATAGACTGGGGCAATGAGATTAGCGTTACAACAAAAGGGAACAGGTTTTTGGGGGTGCTTAAAGACAATTATATGACCCAAATTATTGAGGAACCAACCAGGAGAGGGGCAGTTCTGGATTTGGTTATATTGTAGAAGCATTGTAGAAGTAATAACAAATATTCAAGTCCTGGAACATTTGGGTAACAGTGATCATAATATGGTCTCATTTGAAATAAATTATCAAAAAACAGATTACTTGGGTTCAACAAAGACCTTCAACTTTGGAAAGGCAGATTTTAATAAACTGAGGTCTAATCTAGTAGTAATACAATGGGATGATGTTTTTGCAGGGAAAAATGTAGAAGATAAATGGGCAGTCTTTAAAACATTGTTAGAAAAGCACACTTATCAGTGTACAGTATACCCTTGGGTAATAAGTATAAAAGAAATAAGTCGAAACCAATGTGGCTAAATAAACAGGTAGGGGAGGAAATGGACAAGAAGAGGAAGGCGTTTAGATTCTTTAAGTCAGAAGGGACAGAGACATCGTATCAGAATTATAAGGAATGTAACAAAAATTGCAAAAGGGCAATCAACTTAGCAAAAATGGATAATGAAAAAAGGATTGCAATAGAAAGTAAGGTCAACCCTAAAAAATTCTTTAAGAACCTTAATAACAAAAAAATGAGAAAAGAAAATATAGGACCCTTTCAGTGTGAGATGGGTAGGCAGATTATTGGAGATAAGGAAAAAGCTGAGGTATTAAACAAATTATTTGTCTCTGTGTTTGCCAGGGAAGAATCAAGTTTAATAGTAGTGCCGCAGGAGGAAGCCACAACCTCCATATTAATGAACAATTGGTTAACTGAGGAAGAAGTTCATAAGCGACTTGAAAAAATTTAAGTTAATAAGGCACCTGGCCCCGATGGCATACATCCAAGAGTTCTCAAGGAGTTAAGCTCAGTAATAGCAAAACCATTATATTTAATATTCAAGGACTCCATTTCCACAGGCTCAGTACCACAAGATTGGCGTAAAGCAGATGTGGTGCCAATATTTAAAAAGGGAGCTAGATCACAACCGGGAAATTATAGACCTGTAAGCCTGACTTCAATAGTAGGGAAACTACTTGAAGGTTTAATACGGGATAATATTCAGGAATACCTAATGGAAAACAAAATTATTAGTAATAGTCAGCATGGATTTATGAAGGATAGATCTTGCCAAACTAACCTTATTTGTTTCTTTGAGGAGGTAAGTAGGAATTTAGACCAGGGTAATGCAGTTGATGTGGTCTACTTAGATTTTGCAAAGGCTTTTGACACGGTTTCACATGAGAGGGTGGTGTACAAAATAAAGAAAGTTGGACTCAGTAATAATATATGCACTTGGATTGAAAACTGGTTAAAGGACAGACAACAGAGGGTTGTCATAAATGGAACTTTTTCAGGTTGGGCTAAAGTCGTGAGTGGAGTACCTCAGGGATCGGTACTGGGACCCCTGCTTTTTAACTTGTTTATTAATGACCTTGAGGTTGGGATCGAGAGCAAAGTCTCCATCTTTGCTGCTGATACTAAATTGTGTAAGGTAATAGAATCAGAGCAGGATGTAATTTCTCTTCAGAAGGACTTGGAGAGACTGGAAACGTGGGCAGGTAAATGGCAGATGAGGTTTAATACAGATAAATGTAAGGTTATGCATTTGGGATACAAGAATAAAAAGGCGACTTACAAATTAAATGGAGATATATTGGGGGAATCCTTGATGGAGAAGGATTTAGGAGTGCTTGTAGACAGCAGGCTTAACAATAGTGCCCAATGTCATGCAGTAGCTGCAAAGGCAAACAAGATCTTGTCTTGCCTCAAACGGGCAATGGATGGAAGGGAAGTAAACATAATTATGCCCCTTTACAAAGCATTAGTAAGACCACACCTTGAATATGGAGTACAATTTTGGGCACCAATCCTAAGAAAATACATTATGGAACTAGAGAGAGGTCAGAGAAGAGCCACCAAATTAATAAAGGAGATGGACATTCTAACTTATGAGAAGAGGCTAGCTAAATTAGATTTATTTACATTAGAAAAGAGGCGTCTAAGAGGGGATATGATAACTATATACAAATATATTCAGGGACAATACAAGGAGCTTTCAAAAGAACTATTCATCCCACGGGCAGTACAAAGGACTCGGGGCCATCCCTTAAGGTTGGAGGAAAGGAAATTTCACCAGCAACAAAGGAAAGGGTTCTTTACAGTAAGGGCAGTTAAAATGTGGCATTCATTACCCATGGAGACTGTGATGGCAGATACAATAGATTTGTTCAAAAAAAGGTTGGACATCTTTATAGATGGGAAAGGTATACAGGGATATACCAAATAAGTGTACATGGGAAGGATGTTGATCCAGGGATTAATCCGATTGCCAATTCTTGGAGTCAGGAAGGAATTAATTTTTCCCCTTAATGGGGTTTTTTGTTTGCCTTGCTCTGGATCAATAAGTATAGATATAGGATAAAGTATCTGTTGTCTAAATTTAGCATAGGTTGAACTTGATGGACGGAAGTCTTTTTTCAACCTCATCTACTATGTAACTATGTAACTATGTAACCCACGCCGACTGTTCTCTGTCTTTGATACTCTACTCAAACCACCCTCAGCTGCCTCTCTTTCCTCCATCTCCGCTCAGGACTTTGCTGACTATTTTAAGGAAAAGGTGGAATCCATACGTCAGCACATCCCCTCTGTTTCTTCCTCCCATCCTACACCTCTTCCTAACTCTCCTCCTGCCTTCTTTGACTCCTTTTCCACTGTCTTAGAGGAGGATGTGTCGTTGTTGATCGCCTCTTCTCCCTCTACCACTTGCCCTCTTGACCCCATTCCCTCCCATCTCCTAAAACCTCTTGCTCCTACTATAATCCCTACGCTCACACACATTTTTAACTCCTCCCTCTGCTCTGGAACCTTTCCATCCTCCTTCAAACATGCAACAGTCATACCATTACTCAAAAACAGCAAGCTTGATCCTACCTGTCTTTCTAACTATCTACCTGTCTCCCTCCTGCCTTTTGCCTCCAAACTCCTTGAACGTCTTGTATTCTCTCGTTTGCTCCATTTTCTCAACACCTATTCTCTCCTAGACCCTCTATAATCTGGCTTCCACACTGCTCACTCCATGGAAACAGCCCTCACTAAAATAACTGACGACCTCCATGCTGCCAAAGACAGAGGTCATTACACTCTGCTCATATTACTCGACCTCTCTGCAGCATTTGACACCATGGACACCCTCTTCTCCTTCACATTCTCCATACTCTTGGTATTCGGAACAAAGCTCTATCCTGGATCTCATCCTACCTCTCCCATCGTACTTTCAGTGTCACTTCTGCTAACACCTCCTCCTCTATTGATCTCTCTGTGGGGGTACCCCAGGGCTCTGTCCTGGGACCTCTTCTCTTTTCTCTGTATACACTCTCTCTAGGTGACCTAATAACATCTTTTGGGTTTAATTATCACCTCTATGCTGACGACACACAAATATACTTTTCAACACCCGACCTTACACCTGCTGTACAAACCAAAGTTTCTGAATGTCTCTCTGCTATATCATCCTGGATGGCCTCCGCCGCCTTAAACTCAACATGGCTAAAACATAGCTCCTCATACTTCCTCCCAAACCTGGCCCTACTACCTCCTTCCACATTACTGTTGGAACTACCATCATTCACCCAGTAGCCCAAGCACGCTGCCTAGGGGTCACACTTGACTCCTCTCTCACATTCGCCCCTCACATGCAAAACATTTCTAAAACCTGTTGCTTTTTCCTCCGCAATATAACTAAGATACGCCCTTTCCTCTGTTGCTCGACGGCTAAAACTCTGACTCAGGCCCTCATTCTCTCCCGTCTTGATTACTGTAACCTCCTGCTGTCCGGCCTTCCTACCTCTCACCTGTCTCCCCTACAATCTATCCTAAACGCTGCTGCCAGAATCACTTTACTCTTTCCTAGATCTGTCTCAGCATCTCCCCTCATGAAATCCCTCTCCTGGCTTCCGATCAAATCCCGCATCTCACACTCCATTCTTCTCCTCACTTTTAAAGCTTTACACTCTTCTGCCCCTCCTTACATCTCAGCCCTAATTTTTCGTTATGCACCATCCAGACTCTTGCGTTCTTCTCAAGGATGTCTTCTTTCTACCCCCTTTGTATCTAAAGCCCTCTCCCCCCTTAAACCTTTTTCACTGAGTGCCCCACACCTCTGTAATGCCCTTCCCCTCAGTACCCGACTAGCACCCTCTCTATCCACCTTTAAGACCCAACTTAAGACACACTTGCTTAAAGAAGCATATGAATAGCACTGTGGATATTCTGAGCACATGATACATAAAGCTTGGCCCCCTGCAGACGCACTTACCAGAACTCCCTCCTACTGTCTCTGTACGTTCTACCTACCTACCAATTAGACTGTAAGCTCCTCGGGGCAGGGACTCCTCTTCCTTAATGTTACTTTTATGTCTAAAGCACTTATTCCCATGATCTGTTATTTATATTATCTGTTATTTATTTGATTACCACGTGTATTACTACTGTGAAGCGCTATGTACATTAATGGCGCTATATAAATAAAGACATACAATACAATACAATTCAGGAATACCTAATGGCAAACAAAATTATTAGTAATAGTCAGCATGGATTAATGAAGGATAGATCATGCCAAACTAACCGTATTAGTTTATTTGAGGAGGTAAGAAGGAACTTTGATTTTGCAAAGGCTTTTGACACGGTTCCCACACAAGAGGTTAGTGTACAAAATAAAGGAAATTGAACACAGTAAAAAATATTTGCACCTGAACTGAAAACTGATTGAAGGATAGACAACAGAGAATTGTCATAAATGGAACTTTTTTAGATTGGGCTAAAGTGAGTGGAGTACCTCAAGGATCAATACTGGTATCCCTGCTTTTTAACTCCCGACACTCAAACTAGCTCTCACGCCGCAACTAGACTCGGACTATCGTGGTTCACACTGACGTCATTGACATGCGCCTGCTGGCGACTCGCGGCGTGAGAGCTGGTTTCAGTGTTGGCAGTTTCCCTATTAGAGAGTTCAGCACATAGTCTCCCCTGGGAATCGACGGAGAAGTGGAGACGGAGGCGGCCAGTGACGGGGCAGAACACGTGTACCGTGCAGTGAGTGATCGCGGGCCCGTGGAAAGTCGCAAGCTGCCAGCTGATATTGAGAAGCTGTGCTTCTGATCATCGGATGTGTGCTGCAGAGTGGTAACATGTCCCTAACATGTTCTGCCTGATATTTTCAATATAATTGTACGTGCAATACTCACCTAACTGTGATGATCGAATATAATCATATTTAATACACTAGGAGTCGTGCGCTGTTTTTTTCTTTTCAAGTTCTGAGTCAATTGAAATTCTTCCTATTGGGGGCGTATTAAATACGCTCATTAACATTACAGGGAGAAAAAGCACCGAATGAAATTTACAGTTTGTATAATCTGTGGTTGTTTTAAATATATATTACTGCCATATAAACTGCTAATTACAATATTACAAAACCATTACAATAGTGGAATGAATAAACATTGTACATGTTTTACATAATTGTATTTAGTATTAAATAATGTTGTTGTACTGAAATTATGACCATGGGGTGTCTATGTCAGGCATTGATGAACTGGACTTTATTTTTAAATTACTGTGCCAAAAACACAAAAATAAACAGCAAGAAGGAGCACTTGATTATAGTCACTAATAGGATGCTAGTACCACTGGGGTTTAGGTAGAGCGAGGTGAGGAAGAGCAGCTGGAGGACGACAAGTACAGTAACTAATAATAGTATTTTCTTCAGTAACAGCAACAACAATACCTTCTCCTATTAGAGGGGCTCCCAGCCCAGGTTCTCGCCTGCAGAGGCACTGACATGGGGATTTCCTTTTAAAGTATGTTGTTATGAAACGCACATTGGGGCTATGTGTTGGTGTTGATGTCAGCAAGTACCAGGTTGACAGTGTCCACCATGTGGGTTCCTGGGGCAGCAGGGTGAGCTACACAGAGCTTTTTGCATTACCGTATTTGTTTGTGGAGAGTGATATATTTGCTCTTAAGCCCTTGCTTATTTTTTAAGTGTGCTAGTTGAATACTTACCTCTGGTGTGCTTCTCATTTTTTCTTCACTGATTTGTGGTGTTGGAAGGAATAGGAGAAGGCTAATGTTCAATTTGGAGTTGGTGAACATTTACTGCAGTGAGGGTGGACGAGGGAAGCTCTTCCTTCAAGTCTCCTCTGAGTTCACTTGTCCTGCGACTTCTGCTCTCCTTTGGAGTGAGCTACTCTTGGCTGGCTGTAGGCCATAAGTCTGTCTACCCTTTAGTGGGAGACCTAAACATAAACTGCTTCAGGTGAAGCTTCCATCTGCATGATTCCCATAAACACCCTGTGGAACCTCCTCTTATAACATAGCTTGAACCGTTATCCCATACTAGAACTTGCACTTAGGGTGGGGCACTACACTAGATCTGTAGGGTTAAATCTTTGATGGCCACACATGTACACAGTGTTTTTAGTAGCACAGGATAAACGAATCAACATTAAAATGAACTAAGTAAAAATATATCATTATTACCCAAAGAACTTACCATCTAATGACGTGGTGGAAAATCCCCAGTAACAGTGTGCTTAAGTTCAAGTACTGCAAGGAGAGTATGCATGCTTTTTCCTTTTAACACATTTAAAGCTTGTTTTCCATATCAAAAAGCCTCTAAATTCCATAGTAGTAGAAATGGGAGTCCCACGCCCCCTAGCGACGCTACTCAATAGAATCAAAACCTTTGAAAGTTCAACATATGATCCTTAAATCCTTATATCACAATGACTGTCCAATGTAGATGCAATGCCCCTTGTAGCCACGTTAATTTACAGTGGTCTGGCTCCCTCAATAGCCTCTAACCGGAGGTATATCTTGTATGAGGTAAGCCAATAAAAAGAAATAAATGACTCACTGTTTTACGTGGGATCCAGACAGAGTCGGCGTGCTCCAACCGGGGAAAACAACAGAATGCAGGTAGGTGAGGCGGTGCAGCTGCCTTGCGATAAAGATGCAGACCGGGACTTCTTATGTAAGTACAAAAGCTTTAATAGCACATACAGCAAAGAGACTCCCTCTTACGGGTTTCGCACGGAGGTCCGCACTTTATCAAAGAGTAAATTCCATACACTGTTTCCCTGCCAGCCTCTGAGCTGCATCCAGAACATTTTGGATGTTGTGAAGCTGACGGGCAATTCAGATATATTTTTTCGATGTATCAAGCTGTGTGAGAAGGAGCTTTGTGTTATTCTTGAGGACAATAAGTAGACTGGTGGTGTATATATGATAAAGTGACGGTGCATTAATTATTATAGACTATTAGTACTGAAAATTGGTAAGGTTTTTCAGTACTTACAGTTGTGTGAAAAAGAACGTACACCCTCTTTGAATTCCATGGTTTTACATATCAGGACATAATAACAATCATCTGTTCTTTAGCAGGTCTAAAAAATAGGTAAATATAACCTCAGATGAACAACAACACATGACATATTACACTATCATGATTTATTTAACAAAAATAAAGCCAAAATGGAGAAGCTATGTGTGAAAAACTAAGTACACCCTTACTGCTTCCATAGGAATTAAGATGCTAAGTAGCAGACAGGTGCTGCTAATCAAATGCCTGTACAATTAAAAAAAGACTGAACAAGTATGGTTTGTTTGGAAGGGTTGCCAGGAGAAAGCCTCTTCTCTCTAAAAAGAACATGGCAGCACGGCTTAGGTTTGCAAAGTTGCATCTGAACAAACAACAAGACTTCTGGAACAATGTCCTTTGGATAGACGAGACCAAAGTGGAGATGTTTGGCCATAATGCACAGCGCTACGTTTGGCGAAAACCAAACACAGCATATCAGCACAAGCACCTCATACCAACTGTCAAGCACGGTAGTGGAGGGGTGATGATTTGGACTTGTTTTGCAGCCACAGGACCTGGGAACCTTGCAGTCATTGAGTCAACCATGAACTCCTCCATATACCAAAGTATTCTAGAGTCAAATGTGAGGCCATCTGTCCGACAGCTAAAGCTTGGCCTAAATTGGGTCATGCAACAGGACAATGATCCCATGCACACCAGCAAATGTACAACAGAATGGCTGAAAAAAGAAAAGAATCAAGGTGTTGCAATGGCCCAGTCAAAGTCCAGACTTCAACCCGATTGAAATGCTGTGGGGGGACCCTAAGAGAGCTGTGCATAAACAAATGCTCGCAAACATCAATGAACTGAAGCAACGTTGTAAAGAAGAGTGGAACAAAATTCCTCCACAATGATGTGAGAGACTGATAAAGTCATACAGAAAACGATTACTTCAAGTTATTGCTGCAAAAGGTGGTTCTACAAGCTATTGAATCATAAGGTGTACAGGTACTTCGTTTTTCACATGGCTTCTCCATTTTGGCTTTATTTTTGTTAAATAAATCATGACACGGTGTAATATGTCATGTGTTGTAAGGTTGTATTTACCTAATTTTTAGACCTGCTAAGAAACAGATGATTGTTATTACTGTATGTCCTGATATGTAAAACCATAGAATTCAAAGGGGGTGTATTTTCTTTTTCACACAACTGTATGTAACTTTTCCTGAATATTTTTTAATTTTAAACAAGCAAATTAAATTATATATATCCCCCTTTATGTCAATAGGTACCTTACTAATTGTGGCAAGATTATAATATAGCCACATGAAAGGACACTATAGTATAATTAGAATTGTACAAATTATCCAGTTTGCACATCTGGATTTGGGAAGTAGTACCATACACAAAGATAAGCAATATATCTTTTGGACTAATCAATATGGTTTATTTTTGTATAGTATTCTTAATTTGCCATGCATATTTTATGCAAAAAATATCAATATTTAAACCAAATGTCAAGTGGATATCAAACCATACAATGAAGTGTTAAAAACAGTCTATTAAGGACAATTTCAGGCATATTATTATTGTACATACCATTCCTCCTTTGTTGCTTCTCTAGGCTACTCCAACCTGCCTTAATACGATTCATAATCTGAGTTTTTGGATATATATTTTTTCATTAACCTGCTCTTCTTTGCATCTTAAACCTTACCCAGAAATATACACCCAAACCCTTGTATTTGTAAATACTTGTTTATAGTTATAAAGTCTGCCACCATGTGGCGTAATGTGGAGTAATATTAGGTTTTAAAGGGCAATTCCATTAAACACAACATTTTGAGATTGGCTTTTTCTTGCATCATTAAATCAAACATTACTATTTTTGGTTTCTTTGTAAATTAAGAAAGTTTTGTTTGGGGGATTCTGAAAGACAATGCATACAGTATATCAGATCACGTGTGTAACAGGGACTTATCAGTGTTGGAGAGAAACTGCCTCTAAAACCATCAGTGTGCTGGTTACTTGCACAGGCAATCAATCAGACTCCACCTGGCTGATTAGGACATAGAAAAAGCCTGGTCTGAGACACAGGAAATAGATTCCTTAGCTCACAAGGGAGCTGACAGAAGGAAAGGAGGGCTGTGTTCTGGGAGCAAGACAAAAGGTGACCAGACCTCTATGCCTGGACCCTCAAGCAGACACCTACCCGGACACCACTGACCTGAAGACCGCTGCGACTTTGGGGTGATAAGTGGGTATGGGGCTTCTCCCCTCCCCCCCCAGCCCTGCAGATAGGGACTGGGGAAGTAAGTTAGCCCTTACACAGGGATAGGTGTTTATTGTTTTATCTTTCTCCAATCCCAGGGGAGCGATGTGGGTTTATTGTTTTATGTATGTTTGTTTGCTGTATTGTTTAAAGGAACAGGCAATAAAGCCTTATTTAAATTTGCCCTTAAAAACAGTCTCCGTTGCATACCTCTGCACACATCTCTTACAATGTGATTAACACTTTATTAGGTAGTGTTAGATCAAAGAGAGTATAAGGCAATGCAACTAAATTTTGGTACATTAGCTTTGAATTATCTTAATTCTTCAGTGCCAGAAGAGTCCACATTCTATTGCATTAAATACCGTATATGCACAGAAAGGAGGCGCTGTGGTGTGGATTTTCTGGTAAGTTGAAGAATGTTCCAGAACAGTTATCGCCCACTGTGTACAAATTAACTATGCCTTTTGTCTGATCGTATTTATAATTTAGTGGAAGGTAGGGTGTGTTATTCAAACCATTTACAAATCTCATCAGCACCCCCTTGTTGTTTTCCTTACACTGACTTCTGTATGCTAGGTTGTGGGGGGGGCTGAAGTCCTACACCCAATTATAACCGGTGCTATCCGACTAGCTGAACATGTGGCCGAAGGTCACACAATACGACATGACCTGGCTTTGAATATGTATCCAACATGTTACCTGCCAGTCAACATAAATGTCACGCTTCAGGCCATGATATGTGGTATATACGCGACCAGCCCCGAAGCCCCTGGTTCCACCCAAGGTGGGGGCGAACCCGAAGAGGAGAGTAACCGCGTGGGGCCAGTAGCGCTGATCCGAGTACTAGTAGACGGTATCTACTCCTCTGCCCTGCTGGATACAGGATCCCAAGAAACCATCATATATAGAGGATTCTACGATCGACACCTCCAGAAGCCTCCTCTGAAATTGGCCGGGCATATCAAAGTAAGAGGGCTGAGCAATGATGACTACCCTATTGATGGCATAGTGACCGTGGACTTAGAGATACAACAGCTCAACACTGGGAAGTCACATCCCATGAAGGTGGACGCCTTGGTGTGTCCGGAACCCAAAGAGACACCTAAGTATCCAATCATCCTGGGTACGAATGCTGACATTGTACAAGCCATCATCCGGGCCTATCTACACGAAACTAACGAACTGCCCATGTCCAGCCTAGAACTACAACTGGTCCAGGTGGACCCGGATTCCCCTCCGGCCCCCGTGGAGGATCACGGACTGCTGTTCTGCGGCCGGGCAGGGCTGACCCGGCTCTTACCGGGAGAAACGAGAGGGTACCCGCCTGGTGTGCATATGCGGAACGAGTAGGCGAGGAGCAGCTCTTTTCTCTCGAAAGCACACCCGAAGAAGATGTCCGCCGAGGATATCGGCTAATACCGGAGTTTCGGGATTGGCCGACCTCCATTCCCCGTCGAATTTATGTGATGGTCCAAAATCTTTCGCCCTTCCCCATGGCCATCGACGCGGGACAAAGGATAGGGAGGATTTACCCTGTCAGCTTGGTGAATGAGGCCGTACAAGTAAAAGCCACCCGAGTGGAAGATCATGGAGCGCCGCTAGACTTCGACTTCGGCTCGTCCGGACTGTCGGATACCTGGAAGGAGCGGCTGCGAGTACAGCTGGAGGAGAGACGACCAGTATCTCTACTGGAGAGATGGATGTGGGGTGTAGCCGACATGCCCAACACACCATTCGGATGACTGATACCAAGCCCTTCAGGGAACGTTCCCGCCGGCTCACCCCCAAGGACGTGGAAGATGTACGCGCGGCCCTCCATGAGATGGAAGAAGCCGGAATCGTTACAGAGTCACGAAGCCCTTACGCATCGCCCATCGTTGAAGCGCGAAAGAAGAATGGGACGCTGAGGTTATGTGTAGACTACCGGACCCTCAACAATCGAACCGTACTGGACCAGTACAATCTTCCCCGCATAGAAGAAATCCTGGACGCTCTACATGGAAGCAAATGGTTCAGTGTGTTGGACCTACGGTCCGGGTACTATCAGGTGCCTATGAGTCATGAGGACCAAGAAAAAAACGCGTTCATTTGCCCCTTGGGGTTCTACCAATTCACCCGTATGCCCCAAGGCATATGTGGTGCCCCCGCCACCTTCCAGCGGCTAATGGAGAAGACTTTAGGGGATTTGAACCCCCGAGAATGTCTCGTGTACTTGGATGACATCATAGTCTTCGGGAAGACCTTGGAGGAACATGAGGCTTGACTCCTGAAGGTACTTGACCGACTATCGCAAGAAGGACTTAAGCTCTCTTTAGATAAATGCCGTTTCTGCCGAACATCGGTGACTTACGTGGGACACATAGTGTCCGCTGAGGGAATCGCTACGGATCCAGCCAAAATAGAAGCTGTCGTCAACTGGCCCCGACCTGACAATGTAGGGGAGTTACGCTCGTTCCTGGGGTTCTGCGGATATTATCGCAGGTTTGTGGAAGGGTACTCACGACGGGCCAAAGCCCTCAATGGCCTCCTTAAGATACAGTATATCCGGAAGACACCGGCCGGAAGGCTACGCCTGCCCGACAACCCTTCGGGGACAAATGGACAACAGAGTGCGAACAAGCCTTCCAGGACCTAAAACAGAGTTTAACCGCAGCTCCCGTGTTGGCCTATGCAAATCCCAAACAACCATATATCTTACACGTGGATGCTAGTCTGCATGGGCTAGGGGCGGTGTTACATCAAAAATATCCAGAGGGACTACGACCAGTAGCTTATATCCGCCGCAGCCTTACTGTCAGTGAACAGAACTACACCGTGCACAAACTGGAATTCTTGGCCCTCAAGTGGGCCATTGTAGACAAGCTTCGTGATTATTTGTATGGTGTATCGTTCGAGGTGCGGACCGACAACAATCCCCTTACCTATATTATGACCTCAGCCAAACTCGACGCGGCCGGCCATCGCTGGTTGGCTGCCCTGTTCAATTACAATTTCACCCTGAAATATAAGCCTGGGCCCTTAAACATTGGAACTGACACCCTGTCTAGACGACCAGGGCTGGCCACTACCTCCGATGAAGACCAATGGGAAGAAATCCCGGGACCCGGACTTAGAGCGCTATGTGGTACCGCTGCCATAGTCAATGATCAAGTGGCATTCTCAGAATTAAGGGTGGCTGACTCTCTAGGGTGCACATCCAACGCTATACCGGAGGCTTATCAGGATCCCAGTGGCATGCACGTTACTCCAGACAAGATCATAGCCTGGAAAGATATGGTACGCTACCAAGAGCAAGACCCGGTCGCAGGGGCCATTCGCTATGCTATCCGGCAAAATCGCCCGGCCCTCCTCAGACAAGCTCCAGGGGATGTAGGAGGTATACTAATGCGGGAAGCCAACAAGTTCGAACTAAGAGACAATCTGATGTACAGGGTGGTAGAGTATCATAACCAGCCAAATAGGAGACAACTAGTACTACCCAAAAGACTACAATACTTGGTGCTGAGGGCTCTACATGATGAACATGGTAATTTGGGAGTTGACAAGACTTTCGGTCTAGTGAGAGATTGATTTTTCTGGCCCAAAATGAGAGAAGCAGTAGAGCATCACTGTCGACGGTGTGTGCGGTGTATTCAGCGAAAGACATTGCCCACCAGGGCCGCACCAATGGGCCACTTAAAAAGCACAGGGCCTATGGACTTAGTGTGTATGGACTTCCTATGCATTGAACCTGACAGCCACGGCATAGGCATTGTGCTGGTCATCACGGATCATTATACTCGCTACGCCCAGGCCTTCCCGACCAAAGATCAGAAAGCCATTACGGTGGCCAAGGTGCTCTGGGAAAAGTACTTTATGCATTACGGGCTCCCTCAACGACTTCATTCCGATCAAGGAAGAGACTTTGAAAGCAACTTAATAAAAGAACTGCTGAAAATCTTGCACATCGCTAAGTCTCGAACTACCCCCTACCACTCCGAAGGGGATGCATTGCCGGAACGGTTCAACCGCACGTTATTGGACATGCTAGGTACCTTAAAGGGGGTGGAAAAGACTGAATGGAGTCGACATGTGGAAACGCTAGTGCATGCCTACAATTGCACGCGACATGACTCCAGGGGATTCTCTCCGTACTTCCTCATTTTTGGACGAGAAGCCCGACTGCCGGTGGATATATACGATTGAGAGTCTCCACCGATGGGGTACAGAACACTACTTATTTCCGATATGTACAGCGATTGCAAGAGAATCTGCAGCGGGCCTACGTACAAGCTGAGAAATGAAATCTACGGAAAACTGAACGCCGGGAATAAACAGCGGTACAATCACAAAATTAAACACAGGGACATTAAACCCGGTGACACCGTACTCCTCCGTAACCTGGGAGTGCCGGGATAACATAAATTGGCTGACCGATGGAGGGAGGGAGTGTACGAGGTAGCCTCACAAATGCCTGGCCTTCCAGTCTACCGCATCAAGGACTCGGAGGGTCAGGTGAAGACATGGCACCGGAATCATTTGCTCCCTATTCCCCGAGTGGAAGAGGGGGATTTGGAGTGGCCTGCATGCTCGTTGGATGGGGATGGGACATTGGAAGACGACATGCCAGGGAACTCAACCGTTCAGGAAGATCCACAAGAGGGAACCCCTCAAAGGGGCCCTCAACAGAGCGTACCTCCCGACGGAGCTACGGGTAAAGGGCGCGGGGAGCATTCACCCCAGGGGGTGGCTCTGGAAAATTCATCACTGGACCCACTAAGCCCGTGTTTTGCACCAAGTCGGGATAATTTAAAGACTGTAACCCCCTCAAGGGAAGAACTCGAGATTCAAGACCAAAATAGTCACTTCCCCAAGGGAGTGACCGAACAATCATTAAGGCAAAGCCAAAGGAACGGGCAACCTCCCATGAGGATGGCCTACGATCAGTTTGGGGCACCCCACTATGAGGCTCAGCAGTGGGCCCGCAGCCGCGTGCAATCAGTAATTGTGATGTTTAGCGAAATGTACAATCTGATTTAAGAGAGTGATATGTCGTGTGTTATGCAATTTTTCATTATATAATGTTGTACCAGTTCAAAAGTATTGTCCAAGCGGGGATGTTGGAATCCACAGGGGGGAGGATGTAGCCGGGACCCCGTTTCCCCCCTCAATTGGTTGTGGGGGTGGGGGAGGTGCACCTAGGGAATGCTCCGATAACGGAGGTTCCGCGCAAGAGGGAGCCGCCATGTTAGGTTGGCGCCAGCGCAGAATTGGTCCGGCCGGAGGTTGCGCATGCGCAGGGCAGGGACAAAAGCCCGCGAAGGAGGAGAGCGAGGGGAGGAGAGGAGTTAGGGGACTAAGGGTCCCAGCAGCCCCCGCGTTTCCCCCGTGACGTGCCAGAACCAATCAGGTATGAGAGGAGGGAGGAAAAGGAAGTGGAGGGGCGCACGAGTGTTCAGGGCTAGCTGTCGGAGGAAGGAGAAGGAGCTCCAGTGTAGGGAGGCTGCCACCCCTACCTAGGCCGCATGCCCCAGGCCCAGTTAGACCCTGAGCCCCAGTAGCAAGCAGCAGAGCTAGGGACTGGCCATAGTCAGGGTCCGGATCCCCATACTGTGCTACGAGTCATACCAGGACAGTTCTAAAGCCGCGGGAGGCCTGGGACCAGGCCCCGCTACTAAGTCACAGCGTGACTGGGTGGGATCGCCCCCGGACACCTACGGGTGACATCATCTACGCCCTCGCCGATCCTTTGTGAAGATAGTTGCAGAACCGGGTATAGGAGTGCCCGGCAGGTAAAACGTCAAGTGCACCAACTGTACCATTCTCACTCCGGGACATGGTCGCTGCGCAGTCACACACTCATACATCCACTGACTCACTTGAAAGGGGGGGGGGTGGGGAACGTACTCCAAGAGGGAGCTGGACACGGGGTGGGATCACCCGGTGGAGGGATAGGGAGAGTGAGCGTTCAAGGGCGCTGGTAGTAGTATCTCCTCTAGAGAGGGCACCTGTGATTATGTTTGCTGGTTGCTATAAGTAAAACATATTGGTTACGGTATTGCTGTGCGTGTGTGTGTTCATGTACATAAGTTCCTGCGAAGACCCACTTCCCCTAGGGCGGAAGCTATCGCAGGTGGAGGCGCTGCACCAAGGCATAAGTATTGTGAGCACCCCAGGCTCTCCGTGGCAGAGGCTTAGGCCCTGTGAGCCTACAGGTTATATAGCACATGGTGGCGGTCTGTATTCGATAGGAAGCAGGGCTACAATTGTATTTAGTTTTCTTATAAAATCTGTATTTCTTGTTAATTGTTATTATATATGTAGCAGGGTGTCCCTCTTACCTCCGTAGGGAACGTCCTATCTATGTAAAATAGCGGAACTACAACTCCCAGAAGCCCCGCGGTGGGGATAGGTCACATGGGCCATCACAGTCAATCAGATGGGTCAATCAGATGGGTGGCCATTTTGAGACACGGAGCAGCCATTTCAGGGAACCAGGTCTCTTTTGCGGTGCAGGGGGAGTGATGACAGTTGATTCAGAGCCAGGGAAGAAGGTAGTGTCCGAGGTGCACTGTGTGGCAATGTGTCATGTTATGCTTTCTGTTGGACAACTGGAAAGGGAGTTATATTTGACTGATTGTGAGTGTGTTATTTGAGAATACGCTAGGTATACAAGTCCTATGAGGAGTCAATCCTATTAACCCAGGATCCTCATAGGTGAGGCACTGCACCATATAGAGTTATATAGAGGACACAGTCACCCCAGGCTCCCTCTGAGCAGAGGCCCAGGCTTTCTGTACATCCAACAGGTAGCACCAGTACTGTAGTAGTGGCTGATTCCCTTGGGGTAGGGGGAATACCTGTTACATATATATTGTTATCTAGATATATGATATATGATGTAAACCAGTACCAATTACGTTCCCTTTTTAATTTTATCTTAATACCATTCATCATTTATTCTTATGGGATATTTTCCCATGTTACGAAATAACCCCTGTTTCGGTTGTAGGTTATGGTATCCAGGGTAGGAAGGGAACGATGGTTCAGGAACACCCCAAAAGAAAAGATAAATAATGATGGTGCAGCAAGTTTACACGATTTGGGTAAAGGTAAATCTTGGCTCTATTGAATTGCCTACTTACAACAGGTAAGTGATAAAACAGCATCATTACCATCATTATTTATCTTTTCTTTTGGGGTGTTGCTGATCCATCGCTCCCTTCCTACCCTGGATACCATATTGTCTATAAGGGAATCTGTACACATTCCCTGTGAAGATTGAGAATCATTTCTATTTCACCTTACAATTCACTTATATATTTTTCACTATCACTGTTGTTCAGCGCCGTTCTAAGTCACTTGTGTTCATCGGTTGTAGGTTATATCATCATATGTGCATCATATGTACAGCTTCAGCGGCCATTATTCAAACACTTCACGCATTGTGTACATCGGAATACCGATGTCATGACGCGGGATGTCTTCCAACATTACCGCCTTAAGACGCGAGTGCAAGCGAGTGCAGAAAATTGCATTTTAGAGTTCTGGTTATTAAACACCTTAAATTGGCATTACTTATGTTACTATAGATGTAAGTGAGAATTGGGGGCTGTTGTGGCTCATATTATATTTCTCTAAGATGGTTGTGCTTGTGTTTTATTTTTGTCTTTTATATATGTACATTGATGTATGTATTGTGAATTCTATACACCAAAAATATGATTCTTATTAAGCTAGAAAACATGTCCATTATTCCATAGCTAATTACTTTAG
This sequence comes from Ascaphus truei, assembly GCF_040206685.1. Lineage (NCBI taxonomy): Eukaryota > Metazoa > Chordata > Amphibia > Anura > Ascaphidae > Ascaphus > Ascaphus truei. The sequence goes on from NC_134487.1 coordinate 31,692,756, forward strand.
CCATCAATATTTCTTCATAGATAATTATTGAGTCCAATACAGCCGTTTGAGACGTTTCCATCTGAACACTCCTGTCTCCCCTTACTGACCATATCTGACATACAGTATAGAACAAGTTAAATTTAGTTGAACTAAACAACATGGTTAGTTACTGTTCTAGCTATACAAAGATAAGTGAGAAGTCAATACAGAATGTAATTATTTGTTATAATGGCAATACACCATTAGATGGCAATCGCACTACATACTAAAATCAAGATTCACATTTAGCTTAATTTACAAATCAAGATGTACTGTTTGCCGAGCTGAACGGGCTATTGCGGCAAAATACAGAAGGTCGCATGGGCTTGATTACCCGTATGTCCCGGAACCTCTAATGAGAGAGATAGAGGAGAATAGGGAGAGATGGCTTAAAAATGATATCCAACACTATATCATAGAGAAAGGGGGAGCCATTAAAGGGATGCAGGCCGAGCAGAGGGTAGCTCAACTTATGCAGGTCTGGAAGATAGGACGCAGTGTGTACATGCACAAAGTGGTGTATTGCAATGAGCGAGGGGTACCACGGGAATACAGTGTGACTGTGCATGATGCCGCGGGGCGGGAGGTGAAGAAGCCAGATCCTCGACATTATTATTGATTAACCAATAGAGTGGTCTGTTGTTTTCTTTAGCGCTCTCTGCTGGTCAGTGAGTGCGATGGGCTTGCATTATTATGTCAATGTGATGATGTTTGCCATGTTATTTGTGTGTTCTTTTGCAGTGTTTCCTGGCGCAAGGGAACACCAAATTTAGGTCCCAGCCGGGACGGTGGGTATTAACCAGGGGGAGTATGTAGCCATGCATAATAATGACTGCGTACATCTTCCCTGTTGGCAGTAAGTCCTGGTAAGTACAGGCATGCCAACAGTAGTTATGGAGGTTTTCCCTCACACCCTGGTGTGGTGCCCTGTGTAAGGAAGGGAGTGGCTGTATGCTCTGAGTCCCTGGATAGTGACATCAGAGATGCGCCTGCCCCCTGAAGTATAAAGGGCACAACACTGTCAGTTAGTGTTGTTGCAAGGTTGGCAGAGAAGCATCTGGTAGAATGTATCTTCCTGCATAAGGGATTGGAGGAATACTTTTGTGACCCTAGTGCTGTAACTAGCGGTAGCAGAGTGACCAATCAAGTCTGTCTAAGCCACACTTTGTCCAGGGACCTGGCACAGTGGTGATCTCCCTAGGAGAAAGGGAATCCCACTTCAATACGGGAGGGCGTACCTGGCAAAGGGACAGCACGGAAAGATGTGCGGCTAGAGCCGGCAGCTGCATAGGGCAGTCTGCTACATCCAAGTCTATAATAAAGATGTCTTGTTCAAAGAAACCCCCGCTGTGTGAGTGTGAGATTACTCAACAGTGGCAGTCACCACCGAGAAGGAGTTCCTCACCAGGACCATCTCCCTGCGGAAGCATAGATCCTGATGAGGTGGAGGCGCTGCACGTGAAGTAAGTTGGACTCGTACCCACTACCTCAGCTACCTGTCCTGATGACATCCCCTAATACCATCAAGCGGGAGACTCAGGAGTCCTGTTACTTGCAGGTGCACCACCACACACGACCTTGTAATGGGGACTGGTTAGACCACACGGGCCAATGTGAGATTGGGTGGGTCAGACAAGGGGGGTCCAGCCGTTACATATATGTAGCAGGGTGTCCCTCTTACCTCCGTAGGGAACGTCCTATCTATGTAAAATAGCGGAACTACAACTCCCAGAAGCCCCGCGGTGGGGATAGGTCACATGGGCCATCACAGTCAATCAGATGGGTGGCCATTTTGAGACACGGAGCAGCCATTTCAGGGAACCAGGTCTCTTTTGCGGTGCAGGGGGAGTGACGACAGTTGATTCAGAGCCAGGGAAGAAGGTAGTGTCCGAGGTGCACTGTGTGGCAATGTGTCATGTTATGCTTTCTGTTGGACAACTGGAAAGGGAGTTATATTTGACTGATTGTGAGTGTGTTATTTGAGAATACGCTAGGTATACAAGTCCTATGAGGAGTCAATCCTATTAACCCAGGATCCTCATAGGTGAGGCACTGCACCATATAGAGTTATATAGAGGACACAGTCACCCCAGGCTCCCTCTGAGCAGAGGCCCAGGCTTTCTGTACATCCAACAGGTAGCACCAGTACTGTAGTAGTGGCTGATTCCCTTGGGGTAGGGGGAATACCTGTTACATATATATTGTTATCTAGATATATGATATATGATGTAAACCAGTACCAATTACGTTCCTTTTTTAATTTTATCTTAATACCATTCATCATTTATTCTTATGGGATATTTTCCCATGTTACGAAATAACCCCTGTTTCGGTTGTAGGTTATGGTATCCAGGGTAGGAAGGGAACGATGGTTCAGGAACACCCCAAAAGAAAAGATAAATAATGATGGTGCAGCAAGTTTACACGATTTGGGTAAAGGTAAATCTTGGCTCTATTGAATTGCCTACTTACAACAGGTAAGTGATAAAACAGCATCATTACCATCATTATTTATCTTTTCTTTTGGGGTGTTCCTGATCCATCGCTCCCTTCCTACCCTGGATACCATATTGTCTATAAGGGAATCTGTACACATTCCCTGTGAAGATTGAGAATCATTTCTATTTCACCTTACAATTCACTTATATATTTTTCACTATCACTGTTGTTCAGCGCCGTTCTAAGTCACTTGTGTTCATCGGTTGTAGGTTATATCATCATATGTGCATCATATGTACAGCTTCAGCGGCCGTTATTCAAACACTTCACGCATTGTGTACATCGGAATACCGATGTCATGACGCGGGATGTCTTCCAACATTACCGCCTTAAGACGCGAGTGCAGAAAATTGCATTTTAGAGTTCTGGTTATTAAACACCTTAAATTGACACAGTAGCACAATACTGTACACATTACAATTCATTCATTTCATTGCACACAAAGAAACAGAATCCATGAAATTCAACAAAGCAATCGCAATAAGTGTGGGTGCCTGGGGCGATTGGCGGCATTCATGCTGCATGGAGTACAGCAGAGCACTCAAAATCGGCGCCGTGATTTGTTTGAATAACGGCTGCTGCAGCTGTATTTATGTCTCATATCCATTATGCACTTCATACACTGTATTCTATATGTAATTGTATAATCAGCTATAATTGAAAATTATTATGGCTAAGGCGTATTTAAGGGGATGAATTTGTTACAGCCACCATCCCCAGACAAAGCTTAGCATAGCAAAATGCGTAGGGTCGTTAGGTTTCCCTGTTTTGAATAAAAGGAGGCGTGAGGAGACGTTAGTCATTCGTGATGTCAGACGCCCACAGAGGGAATCCTGAAGTCAAATGAGGAATTCACAAGGACATTATCGCTTGGATGTTGTATGTCGGCTAAAGCAGGACTCTAAAGGCTGTCTACTCCCCGAATCATTTGATTGACCCCCTATGTGGCCAGTTGTGACTATGTGGACTCATTTCCTGTCTTTCTCTGATGCATTACTTATGTTACTATAGATGTAAGTGAGAATTGGGGGCTGTTGTGGCTCATATTATATTTCTCTAAGATGGTCGTGCTTGTGTTTTATTTTTGTCTTTTATATATGTACATTGATGTATGTATTGTGAATTCTATACACCAAAAATATGATTCTTATTAAGCTAGAAAACATGTCCATTATTCCAAAGCTAATTACTTTAGCCATCAATATTTCTTCATAGATAATTATTGAGTCCAATACAGCCGTTTGAGACGTTTCCATCTGAACACTCCTGTCTCCCCTTACTGACCATATCTGACATACAGTATAGAACAAGTTAAATTTAGTTGAACTAAACAACATGGTTAGTTACTGTTCTAGCTATACAAAGATAAGTGAGAAGTCAATACAGAATGTAATTATTTGTTATAATGGCAATACACCACTAGATGGCAATCGCACTACATACTAAAATCAAGATTCACATTTAGCTTAATTTACAAATCAAGATGTACTGTACTAGATAGATAGATAGATAGATAGATAGATAGATAGATAGATAGATAGATAGATAGATAGATAGATAGATAGATAGATACTGTACAGTATATACAGTTATGTGAAAAAGAAAGTACACCCTCTTTGAATTCCATGGTTTTACATATCAGGACATAATAACAATCATCGGTTCCTTAGCAGATCTAAAAATTAGGTAAATACAACCTCAGATTAACAACAACACATGTCATGATTTATTTAACAAAAATAAAGACAAAATGGAGAAGCCATGTGTGAAAAACTAAGTACACCTTATGATTCAATAGCTTGTAGAACCACCTTTAGCAGCAATAACTTGAAGTAATCGTTTTCTGTATGACTTTATCAGTCTCACATCATTGTGGAGGAATTTTGGCCCACTCTTCTTTACAACGTTGCTTCAGTACATCGAGGTTTGCGGGCATTTGTTTATGCACAGCTCTAGTAAGGTCCAGCCACAGCATTTCAATCGGGTTGAGGTCTGGACTTTGACTGAGCCATTGCAACACCTTGATTCTTTTCTTTTTCAGCCATTCTGTTGTAGATTTGCTGGTGTGCTTGGATCATTGTCCTGTTGCATGACCCAATTTTGGCCAAGCTTTAGCTGTCGGACAGATGGTGTCACATTTGACTCTAGAATACTTTGGTATACAGAGGAGTTCATGGTCGACTCAATGACTGCAAGGTTCCCAGGTCCTGTGCCAGCAAAAACAAGCCCAAATCATCACCCCTCCACCACCGTGCTTGACAGTTAGTATGAGATGTTTGTGCTGATATGCTGTGTTTGGTTTTCGCCAAACGTTGCGCTGTGCATTATGGCCAAACATCTCCACTTTGGTCTCGTCTGTCCAAAGGACCTTGTTCCAGAAGTCTTGTGGTTTGTTCAGATGCAACTTTGCAAACCTAAGCCGTGCTGCCATGTTCTTTTTAGAGAGAAGAGGCTTTCTCCTGGCAACCCTTCCAAACAAACCATACTTGTGCAGTCTTTTTCTAACTGTACTTTCATGAACTTTAACATTTAACATGCTAACTGAGGCCTGTAGAGTCTGAGATGTAACTCTTGGTTTTTTGCAATTTCTTTGAGCATTGCACTGTCTGACCTTGGGGTGAATTTGCTGGGACGTCGACTCCTGGGAAGATTGGCAACTGTCTTGAATGTTTTCCACTTTTGAATAATCTTTCTCACTGTAGAATGATGGACTTTAAATTATTTGGAAATGGTCTTATAACCCTTCCCAGATTGATGGGCAGCAACAATTGCTTCTCTAAGATCATTGCTGATGGCTTTCCTCCTTGGCATTGTGTTAACACACACCTGAATGCTCCAGACCTGCAAACTGCTAAAACGTCGGCTTTTATAGAGGTGGTCCCACTTGCTGATGATCAATTAATCAAGGGCATTTGATTAGCAGCACCTGTCTTCAACTGTTCCTTGGAGATGCAGAAAGAGGAGCCTCATGTACAGTCATGTGAAAAAGAAAGTACACCCTCTTTGAATTCCATGGTCTTACATATCAGGACATAATAACAATCATGTGTTCCTTAGCAGGTCTTAAAATTAGGTAAATACAACCTCAAATGAACAACAACACATTACTTATTACACTGTGTCATGATTTATTTAACAAAAATAAAGCCAACATGGAGAAGCCATGTGTGAAAAACTAAGTACACCTTATGCTTCAATAGCTTGTAGAACCACCTTTAGCAGCAAAAACTTGAAGTAATCGTTTTCTGTATGACTTTATCAGTCTCTCACATTGTTGTGGAGGAATTTTGGCCCACTCTTCTTTACAATGTTGCTTCAGTTCATTGAGGTTTGTGAGCATTTGTTTATGCACAGCTCTCTTAAGGTCCAGCCACAGCATTTCAATCAGGTTGAGGTCTGGACTTTGACTGGGCCATTGCAACACCTTGATTCTTTCTTTTTCAGCCATTCTGTTGTAGATTTGCTGGTGTGCTTGGGATCATTGTCCTGTTGCATGACCAATTTTGGCCAAGCTTTAGCTGTCGGACAGATGGTCTCACATGTGACTCTAGAATACTTTGGTATACAGAGGAGTTCATGGTCGACTCAATGACTGCAAGGTTCCCAGGTCTTGTGGCTGCAAAAACAAGCCCAAATCATCACCCCTCCACCACCGTGCTTGACAGTTGATATGAGGTGTTTGTGCTGATATTCTGTGTTTGGTTTTCACCAAACGTGGCGCTGTGCATTATGGCCAAACATCTCCACTTTGGTCTCGTCTATCCAAAGGACATTGTTCCAGAAGTCTTGTGGTTTGTTGATGTTACCAGGTCCCCTCCTGTATCCTTGTATATTTATGTGTTCCCCTTACCTCCGCTGATGTGTGGGATGCTGCGTGAGGCTGCTGCTGGGGCGAGCACGTCGCCGGTGGCTCAGGCAGCTGTCTCAGCAGGGGCCGCCATGTTGGTTTGCGCAAGCGCAGCCACAAAAATCTGCACATGCGCAGTGAGACTCGCGGTGGCCATGACAGTTGCGCATGCGCAGTAGTGTTAGCGCACAAGGCTGCAATAGGAAAAGGCTGCAGACAGAACTACAACTCCCATGCTGCTTAGGGAGATGCTGCCACGTGACTCACCACAACGAATGGGATGGTTGGATTGCTCCTGGAAGGGAGGAAAGAGTATTGCATACTGGAACAGGAAGCTGGGAGTCAAGACCTGGACCTTGAAGGTGCAGGTAGGGTCCACGGAGCTATGCTCCAGGTTCTAGAAGGTCAGGCCCCAGGAGGATTTGAAAAGGAGGGACTTCACTGTGTATATAGGTTATACTATATATGAGTATAGGATATAGGGCAAGGATCCCCTTTATTGTTTTGTTGTTAGGGACAATGCCCTACATAGATAGTGTCCCCAGGAATGGCTCCACACTACTCTCATTGTTCACATAGAGTGGGGTTCCCAGGCCGCAGCCCTGAGCAATAGCTGGATCAGCCCAGTCGAAGATTCCATAGCTGACTCTCACCTAGAAGGCCATGAAATGGCATTCAGTACACGAGACGGAGGCACACGAGCCGGGGGAACTCAGCACAACACACTGTGTTTCCGGGGAACTTTTCTTGAGGTGGTGCCACCAGCGGTGGGAGGTCTGATGTTTCCTGTTTGCAGTTACAGAACTTTGAGTTTATCTCATAATGTGAACCTTACTACCGGCATTTGTGACTGCGATGATTTTAGCATTGTTCAACCGAACTGATTGATTGATTAAATTTTACACATGGAGCGTGCGCTTTTTCCTCTTGTTTTATATGTATATCAGTATAAATGAAAAACCAGAATATATTCAAAAACAGAAAAAGGTGATAAAAATATGTTGAACGCACTCAGATGTGCCGCTTACGAATTGCCTGGATTTAATACTGTATGTGTTCATCAATGGTACAGAAGAAAAAATGGTTTGGTTAAGTCTTTGCATAAAGAGAAATACAAAAGCAGACACATAGCTATAATAGAACAGGCGTTGGAGAATAAACAGGTCCCATACATGTAAAAATAGCAAAAGTATATATAATGCAGCAGAGTGTGATCAAAACAATGTGTTCAAAAAAATTGCGGTGGAACCTATTTGTACATAATGAATCACTTGGGATAGTGTAGTACACAGTGCATTATTGTGCTCTTATGTCTGTTTCACACATTGGTATAAACAGAAAATCTCAAGCAACGTTTCAAGGCCCTTTGCCTCTTTGTCAAGCATACCATTAGTAGTTCTAAGCCCCCATTCAGAGGACTCTCCAAGCTGGCACATGAATATCTAACCGAAGTGGCTCCCAGTGTGGGTCCACATCTTAACTCGCTATTATAAGGTATCGTTCCCTTATTCAAAACTTGCCCCTCCTAACATTGCCAAGACTGAGATCTGTGTCTCAGTCGCATTAGTGACGTGTTAGTAGTAATGTAATTCTAACCCGAAGCGTGTTTCATTCCAATAGGAACTTCTTCCCAAGAAGACAGCTAGAAGACTAAGAAGACTTCCTTGCTAGACAGCGGGCAAGTTTTGAATAAGGAAACGATACCTTATGATAGCGAGTTAAATCAGATGTGGACTCAGACAGGGAGCAACTTGCGTTAGATATCACAGGATTTTCCTTGGTTTGGTTACTACATTGTCTCACGATCTTTCGCATACCGCAGTGCACATATATGTTGGTTTGTCTTTCATCTGCGTTTTTCTTTTTTTTAAGCTATCTCAGACAGATAACTTTGTAGACCCTCGGAGGTAACCACTAGCCTTAGATGAGCGTAGGCTTGGTCTGGGTGGGATAGTGAACAACACATTTCACTTGTTAACCTTACACTGCAGCACCACTGGGTGCTCCTCTCATGCACGAACACACTTTTTGCACATAGTTAGACAGAGACGGAAATGTGGATTCTTGCAGATATCTACTAGTGCAACAGCCACACAATCTCTGCCTCATTGGAACAGCAGTTTATTACACCTTTTTATATTTCTCGGTTTCCTTGACAAAGTAATTTAATATTTACAATATGTTATGATCTACAGTATATATCATAATATATGGCTACACACAGTACCTTCAGCTGTCTTGCTATATATACACCCCAGATACTGTCATACATTTCCTGCACTACAGAGAGGTTTTAATCATATGTTTTTGCTTCAATTCCCATTACAAATGTATTTTACTAACTTGTGGGACAGCCTGAGACTCATGGCTGGCGGCTTCCTGGGTTTGGCTTTAGGGGACGGGATGGAGTAAGCACATACAAGCCGCCCTAGTTCAGTAGCCAGCAACATATTGCTGTCAAACCCTGGAAAAATACTCAACCTTGGCTCACTCCCCAATCTAAGAACACATGGGCTGAAGGGATGCTGTATGGGGCTCCATCTGCCATCCGCACAGCAATATGTTGGCCGGACAGAATATCCTTTGGAGCAATATAACCATGTACAAAATGTCATGGTCGCCCCGTTGTCAAGCGAGCCAGCCACTGGTATGGTGCCTATGGTTACTAGACAAATATGGATCTGCCAGACGTCATTCAGCTCGAGTCCCACAAAAACAATGTGGTGCTCCGCAGGGACGGTTGCCGAGTTTGTGTGTGCTGACTTTGCAAGGTTAGTAACCTCCTGTATGAACTGGACCACCTGGTGCCATTCTCCAACTGGAATCATTCCCACATAGGCTATTGGAAGCATAGTAATCTATACGTGACCTCTGGAGCAGGGTTGGGTGATATGGCTGTGTTGGGGCAATCCACACGCATATGCCTGGGCTGTCTGCACAGATAGCATTTTTGTTCATGCTTAGGGGAAGGACAAAGCTGGGGGCGCCAGGACATCTGCTTGGGCCACAATGCCTTGACCGGGTAGTTACCATGCATAGTCAGGTTGGTGACCATTGGTTGCTGTTAGCAGCGGATGTGAGGATGGGCCACAATGAAGACTGTCATCATGGTTGTGTAGCCAGGTCCCCCTCTTATCTCCGGGCTGTGGGAGGGGAAACAACTACAGGGATGGCTGTGGGAGCGATCGGGTGCTGCCAGTGCAGCATGCGGCTGGGAGGGACCACTACAGGGCGGCGGGCATGCATGGAAAGGGTGCTCTGTTGCTCCGGAGGCTCTGCAGTGCACCCGGCTAGCCGGGGCTACCATGACAGTTAGGCGCGCATGCACAGAAGGGTCCCCATGTTCCAGCGGTGACCAGGAGAGCTAGCGTATGCGCAGATGTTAGTAATTGTGGTGGCCATTACAGACGCTGCTCTGCAGGGAAACTACATATTACAAAATCCCCTAGGCCAGCTAGATCAGCTGGGCAGTGTCATCCAATAGGGTTGCTGGATTCACGGCCAGTAAAGATAGGTGTTTGGCGCGAATGCAGGGACCTCGTCAGTCAGGAGCAGGACGGAGAGGTTGAAGGTAATGTCCAGCAAGCAGTGCTCCACTGGACTAGGCCAGATTCCCCCCCAGGTCCAAGATAGATCCCCCGACTATGTGTATGCTGCAGGGAAAGTCCTTAGATAGGGACCCTTCCCCATAGCGTATCAGTGAGAGAAATCAGCAGCAGAACCCTGGACAAGAGGTGAAGTACAGCCTGTGGTCTGGGACCAGATTCAGGCCTTACTGGCAGAGACTATTTTAAAGGGGTACCATGCAGCTGGAGGCCCTTCCTGAGGCAACCGCCTATGAATCAGCACATCAGAGGATCCGGTAGATCGCGGCATGGGACCTCGTCACAGATCACGGAGTCTATTACTTGTTAACATGGTCTGGACTGAGACCAGGGAGGTATTATTCACGTGCACTAACGGCTCAACACAAGATGGGTAGCGCTATCCCACACATTCTCCCTGGGGAGGGAGTAGTCTGTGGACACTAAGGGGTTAAGTGCCCAGGCACTCCAGTATTTTGGGGGGGGGGATCCACCCAGGAGGTGTTATTGTGTGGGTGCGGCCTTGCATGGCCTTGTTATTCTTGTCGTGTATTATATGTGTATTAAATGTCTCTGTAAAGCGCTACGTAAAACTAGCACCACTATACAAGAACATGCTATTATTATTATATGTTTTCAGTAACTACTGTTATAATATACCTGAGTGTAATTACTGTGTATATTGGTTCTGGTGAGTGGCTCCTCCCACTATGCTGGGATTTCTCGCCGGTGGAGGCGCTGCACCGAGTCTAACAAGTGATACCGCAGGCTCCCAGTGGCAGAGGCTCAGACCTTATGGTAGCCAAATAGCTGGCAGCAGCACAGTAGTTCCCTTAGTTACAGGGAAAGGTGGCTATAGTTGCATGCTGGACTATTCCCGTTTTGTGTTCCTCTACCCATTCCTAGACCTCTGGGAGGCATCGGAGCAGGAACTGTTCCATAATGAACAGGTCCTGGAGTTCCTTGACAGTGGCGGCTTCACTGCCGGCTACCCACTGCTTCAGGTAGTGGGTCAGCTGGGACACAAATTCTATGTGTGTTTCCTGAGATCCAACCTGCAGGGACTGAGCTGTACTTGGTTCGATTCTGGGATGATGGTGTACTGGGAATTTAGGACTCGTTTTCTACTTCGTAGTCTCCCACTTAATGCATGTCGATCTCACGGTATGCCTCTACTGCTTCCCCGCTCAGCTGACAGATTTTCTCAAACAATCTGAGCTACCTATCGATGTATTCCTTAGCCTCATCATATTTAGGGAAGCTGTTGTAATCAACCAGAGTGATTGGTTTATGGCCAAGTCCAGAGTGCTGGAGGTGGACTCACTACGGGATGATCTGCTGTACGTCATAGCCAGGCTTGCAATGCAGGGCCAACCCTCTTTCTTCTACTGAGCATTATGTCTCAGGATGGCAAATATATCTCGGAGCGTCTCTGCGGGTACCAGGGGTCATCGGAGTTGCTTGACTGATGCTCAGGGCTGAGTGACCTAGCAGCAACTCCATCGGTTCCTCCACTTCGTACCTCACTAGATCACTGATGATGTCTCTTCCGTGGGCACTCCGGCCTCCAGACATTAGGAAACCAATTCATCCTTGGTCAAACGGTATTAGGTAGCCATCTTTTGGCCATTTTCACTGTTGACTAAGGATAACTTAATGGAGTAGAAAGGTATTGCTTGTGCTTGGCATGGTGCCCTTGTACCTCTCAGTTCTGCTTCTACCAGAAATAAATCTGTCATAATAGGGGAGGTTGCCCATATAGTAGAACTACTTAACAACACAAGTTATTTAAAAAGTGCAACTTACAAACGCATTCCATTTTGCCATGATACTGTACATTATTTGTAATCACATGAGCATCAGTTGTATGAAAGGCTTATGTTATTAATTATTTATGTTCAAGTCAATAGGTAATCATAAACAGATACTGTAGCAAGCAATCAAGAAGAGTATTCTCCAATATCAGTGCATCTGAGTGTGAGATCATAGCATCATGAATGAGATCTTGAACGGTCTAGGGACAGGTATATGTAAAACACAGCTGCTGAGTACGCTTGATAGCAGAACTCATTAATGGGTTAACAACTGCCTGTAAGGGGAACACTGCCAGAATCAACTAAAGTGATGTTAAAACTATAGTGACTCGGCAGGTCCCTATGTAATAGGCAGAAACCCTAGAGTATGATTCTCATCATTCCAAATTTCCATAAAGAAAAGTTTGTACTCACATTGGTTGCTGGTGTGTACCGTCCCAAATAGCCAAAATATAAGCAGAGAAGATAATCCACATGGAGAAAAAGCAGAGCACAGCAAAACGTCCATAAAGTAGTCTGGGGCTAAGCAAAACTAATTAAAAAATCAATCATTATTTGTGGTAGACAACATGGAAGCGCAGGGATGAACCTCTGACGCGTTTCACGCTAAGATAGCGCTTTTCCAAAGAGTATAAACAGATACTGTACAGTAGTCCTATAGTGTAAATATGTACATGCTCTCAAACATAACTAGAAGTGCTCTTACCCTTCCACCGTGTATCATATTATCCTTCCAAATGGATATTATCAAACCCAGGGACCGGGGATGAAGTGCAGCAGAACCAGGGTCTCCTAAAATTAATACTATGGTGGTCATTTTAAAAGGTTCAATATAAAATGTGCTGCTGTAAGATACAGTGATGGTAAAGAACACTTATGAGCACATTCATAGGTCTCAGACAGGTCCACAAACCTCCTGTACTGCATAATGATAGAGAAAGTCCTGTGTAAGTTTTGCACATCTTGCTCACAACAGATGCTCCAGGGCTTCACGGCTCCATTTTCCTCAAGATGCTGGGTGCTGTTTATCCGCAGATGCTGCAAAGTTCTACAAAAATCATAGGAACTTTATAGGAAAACACTCCAGACTATATACTGTAGTGTTTTTAAAATGAAAAAGTTATTTATTGAGGTCAACGTTTCAGTGCAATAACTGCACCTTGCTCAGGCTGAGGTGTCGTTACTACACCTAAACGCTAACCTCAATAAATATCTTTTTATTTTACAAAATAATATATTGTCTGGATTACATTTTCCTATAAAGTATTAATGTGGGTCAGGAAATGCCACACCCTCTTCTCCCAGGTAACGTCTTGCAATAAGTTATTTCCTGCTCTAAGCAGAAGCACTCATCACAATTTTTCACCTGCAGAAAATGGTCTCACACCCTTTTTGTGTTAGGGTATCGTGAGATTATTATTAAGAGAGGTCGCTCAGAGTTTGTATAAGATAAGGTTGTTGTTTATTGTAATACAACACAATAACAAGAAAACATAATAAGCGAAATATGCTAACAATCCAATCTATCTATGCAGAGTTTTAGTTATTCATTGTATGCTGTCACACTCACGACCACAAAGGTATTATGATATGTCATGCCAGTCTCGGTAGGTCTCGTCTCATGTGGCTCGCCACTCGGTTCTGATCTAACCTGGCATTATGCTAACCTTTTATCGCCCGTGTCGTACGTCATTATTATCTGTGTGGAAATAACCCCCAACAAAAAACCTGCAGTGTCTGCTAACTTGTCTACCGGCATAGCAAATTAATCACAGGATGTCTGCAGTCAAGCAACTTCTCCTTTACTGTAAGCTTATTCCTTCAGTGACGTATGTTATAAAAATACACCCTGGCTATTTCCTGGCATATCAAAGAAATTCTATCTGCAAACTTCTGATAACTGGTATTATTTCCAAAGCAAGAAAAAGTAGTTAATATGCGACAGTATGCTCTAAGCTGTACTAAGACATATTATTATGCTATATATGTACCTGTGCTACCTGTAACCCATAACAGTATTGCATAATCACACAGTATACAGAGCTCGCACTGTAGCGAGAGATACTGGGTAATAACATGCAAATGAGCTCAGCTCTGAAAGTGCACGGTAGAGGGTTTTGTCACATTTTTTTACTCACTATAACATACTATATTTGTGCACTTGCTGTAAGAATTGCAACTTTGATCACATTTGAATGTACTCCACCACAAAACAAGTATGCTAATTATCTGGCTCGTGGCCACCCAGAAGTTACAGATCTTATGCTTAGTCATTTTCTATCACATTTGGCTCACAAAACATAATGCTACCTGTCTGCTAGTGAATCTATACCCTTCATCCCTGGGGTACCATATGAACACTCAATGCATGTATGACAGATGTTAGTAACGGGGTAAGACTTTAATTCATTAATTTGCCCATTGCCTTATTTGCATATTTTTGGGCTAAAAATTACATTCCACCAGCAAGTCTAAATTAAATTTCACCGAACAATAACAGGTGCTGTTGGAGTGAACATGGCATTAAAAGCCCTGAAAAGAAACTGCTTTAGCATATTGGCAAGGGAAATTAATTGAATCTTGCAAATTTAATGAAAGCTGCCCTAAAAGTGAAATTTCAACTTGCAGTTCTTTATTTCAATTGCAATTCAACGGGGGAAAAAAAGGCAATTAAAACCTTATATTATCATCTTATTCTGTAGATTCTCTTTGGGAAATGTTGTTATCTCTTTTGAACTCAGAACATGTGTGAAATTAGTTTCAGTTTCCAAATACTTTACTAATACTCTTCTGTAATGTTTTTTTGCTCTCTAAGAGCTCTCAATCTTCTACAAAATCAATTCGGGGTGACAGTTTGTATCAATCAAGGAGCTCTAGGACAGAAACAAGCAGACATATAAATGGCAACAATCCAGGGTAATTTGCCCTATGGCTGAAGCAGCAACATCAGCATTAAAAAATAGAACGAACAGGCAAAAGGAATGAGCTTGGTTTCAGAAACTATGGGTCTATTAGTCAACGTTTCCCAAAATTAAAGTTGGTACAGTTCTGGTGCAATAATAACATCATATTTAATCATTTGAAAGTTATTGTATTGTACACTTTGTGGTACCTTTGTTTTGCATGAGTACTGTCCCATATTTACTATTTTAGTTTGTTAAATATCCCTCTGAGGTTTTATTGTGTTCATTTAGATTTTTGTCAGAGAAATATTAGCGGGAATTGTATCTTAATTTTTTTTTAAATGATCTGAGTTTACACCTGTTACAGGGACTTATCCCTGTTCACAAATGTGCCTCTAATCCAGCAGTGTGGTGGTTAAACTGCTGGTAGCAAATTAACTAACACCACCTGCCTGATTAGAGGTGGTAGAAAAAGCCTGCCTTTGAGACAGGAAGTGACTCCGGAGCTCTGAATAAGAGCTGACCTTTGGAGACACCACATGTCTTGAGCTCTGTCAAGAAGAAACAGCAGAGCTGATTGCAAGACACCAAATAAGACTTCTAAACCTGGATGCTGATTTTCTGTGCACGCACGGGTGCGGTTCCAGGAGAGCAGAGAAGCTTACTCTACAGCAGCTAACAGATAAGACTTTCATTCTAAAGAGACTTCTTATATCTGCTTATGTCATGCTATGTGTTTGGGGCTGGGAGACTTGCTTAGCTAGGAGTTGTGAATTGCATGGGATTTCACTAGAAATACTCCCAAGTGAATTAAGCTTTGTCCCCCCCCCCCTGTGTTTGGATGATTTCCTGATAAAAAGGAAAAGGCACAATAAAGCCTTATTATAATTTCACCTTATAAAAGCCTCCAATTGTGTACCTCTGTGAACGTCCGTCTACATTTGGTGTCCGAGGTGGGACAAGAGGTGTCTTTGAAGTTAAAAAGGACCGGAGATTTTTATGTGAATTTTTTTTATTCTTTTTGCCTACAAACAGTCTGCGAAAAAAAAAAAAAAAACCTCATGCAGCAGAGATCAGAGTTAAAGGGATACACACTGCACTGAAACTTACAAAAACCCAGAAGAGACTGCTGAAGTAGCTAAACCTTATTTTGCCTATCACAAAGTGTAATATGGTCATTGAAATAGGGGTTTTGCCTTCCAGTCATAGTCAGGGTTCAAGAAGTGAGTCAGCCCTTAAAAAGGGATAGGTGTTTGTTGGTTTCAAAAGTTTAGCTGAAGCAGTGAATACAGATGGTGACCCACGAGTGGTACTGATTTTGCAAATAAAGGTTGCCACACCGCATAGGGCTACCAGCTGTGAATGGAGTAAATGCAGAAAAGTGTGAAAAATGATACAAGACTGTGCTGAAGCAAGGGAATTTTTAGCAAACAAATGCTGAGTGTAAAATTGCCCTATAGGGGAAAAAGTAATTTCTGAACTGTGTAAAAGGTTTTTCAAAACCAATTGCTGAATGTTGAGTCACCCTGCCGGGAATGAAAGGAATAGTCCACTGCAAAGAATTGTTTTTTTTTCTGCAAGTAAAAAAAAAAAAGTCAGCCTATATCTATCTTGGGAGCAAAAAACAGACACCCAAAGTGTGAAGTGTGAATGCCATAATACCCAAAGATGAGACTGAAAATTACTGAACTCAGGCAGAAAACCAAAATTCTGTTGCTGAAGCGGAGAGTTTACACCTAGCAAGTAAATGGTATAGAGCAAATAGACTTTTTTTTAACCTAGTAACTGCACGTCTTGTATACCTGATAAGAGAAAATGCATGCACGTGTAGCCAGGTCTCCCCAGCGCTACCGCACCCCCCTCACCTGACTGCCGATCGCGGGGGCCGCCGCGTCCAATGGCGGCTCCGTTCGGCAGTGGCAGGGGAGAGGGCGGTCAGGTCGCGGCTCGGGGGTTGCCGGGGACGCGTGCGGCCGGTTGCCAAGGCCGCACGCGCATCTCAGGGCTCCCGGCGCTCCCGGAGCCGGGCGGATAGGGCGCCGCCATGTTGCGCCGGGTCGCGCATGCGCAGTGAGTCCCCGGCGCTCCAGTTAGCTCGCGCATGCGCAGGGAGGCTGCGAGAGGTAGGGAAGAGTCGCGCGAGCATGAGGATAGTCAGGGGAATCGTGAGGCAGCCCCAGATAGCTTGCGCAGGTGCAGGGACAGCTCAGGAAGGGTTGCGGCGGCCATTAGGAGTTAGTGTAGGCAGAGGGGAGGAGCGCACGCGGCCCCAATGTTATAGTAAGGGCCTCGGGACTACAATTCCCATGAGGCTTAGGGCCAGGCACACCAGGTGGGACAGTGTGGCCAATGAGGGCCAAGAGTCTGAGGGGAATTGGATACATTTCGCGGGCAGAGAGCTGCGTGAGTCAGTTGGAGCAGCGGAGCTGAAGGGGAGGAAGGATGCAGGGAGTGAGTGCAGCTCCTGCATCCAGATAGGTACCCTCACCCTCCCGGTAGGCCCCAACTCCCCACCAGGTTAGTGGGTAACTGGAAAGGGACGGCCCTAGATAGGGAGGTCACCCTTAGTGTGTGTAAGGTGCAGGTTTGGCAGTGCCACAGCGGGTAGTGCTGTGCGCACTGGCAAATAGGCACAGCGTGCGAGCAGTGTGTTTGCTGCGGGTTCCAGGTTGCTGTGTTGAGTGTTGCATGTGATGCTGCCTGTACTGAGCGCGAGTGTGTGTGCAGCGTGTGTTACTGTCTGCAGGCTGACTGAGAGCTGTGTGTTGGCTGCAGGCGCGTTAGGATTAGTGAGTTAGAAGCTAGTGGTTAGTGAGGTTTCTGGACTTGGGGTAGTAGGGGAGGGGGGTAGGTTATTAACCCCGCAGTCCCTAGGAGTTTTCCCCAAGTCACCTCAGGTTGCGGTACATCAGGGACAGGCCCTAGGTTAGGGACCCTGTCATGTAGTGCCAAGGTTAGATAGGGATCAGCGGATGCTGCAGTTCCCATAAGGCGACTTGGGCTCAAGTCGGTGTTCAAAGATAAAGACTATCTCCCGGGTGGGACCGCCCCTGGCGGACCCAAGCAAGGATTCACCGGACCGGATCAGACGGGATCCCAGAACGGCAGAGCCTTTGTGAAGCTCCTTGCAGGCCCGAGTGCAGGAGCACTCGGCAGGTACTCTACAAGTGCACCAACAGACCATAACATTCTCTTTCACATAAGTGGCAGCGCTGACCACGGGACAAAGGGGTTGGGCTGTGGGCACCGTGTGGGGATGTTATGATGATGTAATAGTTATCCTTTGCTAGTGTTATTCATTCAGTAAACCTGTTATCCATAATACTGGTGTATGTGGTTTCTGAGTGGGTTCCTATGTTAGGGTCATTCTACATTTCCCTAGAATCCTACATAGGTGGAGGCGCTGAAAGAAGATCCGTTCCAGAGGATTCACCCCAGGCTCTCATTAGCGGAGGCTCAGACCTCCTGTGAGCCTGCAGGTATACGCACCACACCGGTAACACTACATGTTCTACTCACCCACACTATATATGAGATTGGGTGGGGTGGAATACCCGTTACACACAGTACTGCTGATATTGAAAAAAAAATTTTTTTCCCTAGAAAGAAAAGTCTACAGAGATGCCTGTGAGAGCTACGACCTTTACAAGCAAAATATGCCCATCTGTAGGACTACCACAATTGGGGGTTCTAGCAAATACAGTGGCATCAGCTGCAATAGTGCCTCCTGAGGTCAGGAAGAAAATTACACCTGATAGCCTAAAAATGGAGGACAAGATGCAGCGTTCCTGTAATGAACCCTACCCCACGGAAGAGTGGCCCTTCCAGTCCAATAAAGAGGAAGACATCTCTTACGGGGAACCCGAACCGAGTCACACCCACAAAACACCCCAAGAATGGTGGGGGTGCCTGAACTCGGCACGAACAGAAAAGACCGCTCCCTTTGATGAATATGATCAGCAGGAGACAGAGCGGGAGCAGCAGATCACCCAATATTACTGTCAGCTAAAGCAACTGCAAGAAAAGCCTAATGAAGCCGCTAAAATTTTAAATGAAGATGGAGACCCCAATATCCCTGAAGGGACGTGTCATCCAAATCAAAAAGGTGGAAAAAGAAAAGCAGTTCTTCACTTACCGTGGAAGGAACAGACACGTCCGCAGATCCTGTGGAGGGAAAGGGGGACCGAGTTGCCCTGCGGCCTAGAGAAAATGGAGAATTCGTCCCACGGTTAACCGAATATCCAGAGGGCCCAAGGCAGAAGTCTTGTACCCCAAAGAAGTGTCTGTCCGGTGCCAACAGTGAGGAACCCTCAACCAGTCATCCCAAGGAAGCGGAGCCGGAACCAGTGAGTGACGATCCCTTGACCAGCCCTGAAGACGCCCTGAAAATTGCCAGGCATGACTGTGATCTGCTCTGTGAAGAATTGGAAAGGGAGAGAGAAAATAATGCTGAGCTACAGAAGACTGTGCTCGCAATTTACTCTGCGGCCAAGACCGAATTGGAGGATCTCAAGACTGAGCTAGATACTGCAAAGGCTACTATTTCCGCCATGGATAAAAAGCAGAGCCAATCTGATAAAATGGTGGCTACGCTAAAGCGGAAGTATGAGGAGGCACTGAAGTAGATGACAGTCTTCCAGCAAGAGGTTCACACTCTTCGTATAGAGCTGAATGCCTCACAACAGGAGGTCAACAGTGTCCAGATAGAAGTGGACGTATCTCATAAAGAGGTTCAGACACTCCGCAGAGCACTTGATGCCTCACATCATGAGACCAACAGCTGCCGCACAGACCTGGAAGTTTCCAGAAAGGAACTACAGTCTCACTGAGGAGCTGGACATTGCTAAAAAAACTATTGGTAATCTTGATACAGATCTCAAAGTCTCTCAGAAGGAGCTTCAGACCCTCAACCTAGAGAAGGAAGTCTCACGCCAGGAGAGTGTCATTCTCAAAGCAGATGTGCGGAAATGGAAGGAGGACTGCAAAGAAGCCCTGAAGAATACAGAGACTGAAAAAAGAGAAAATTCAAGATTAAAAAGAGAAAACTTAAACTGAAAGAAGAAAATTTTCAGTTGACAGAAGAAGTCAAGGAAAAGTTTGAAGCAGAGCACCGACTGCAGAACCAACTGCAAGGTCTGCGTACACACCTCCAGTATGCTGAGGAGAAGCAGCAAACGCTACAGGAAGAAAAATTGCAGGCTGTTAAAGAGGTACAAGCGCTGCAGGAACGTCTGAATACCCAGTAAGTCCCCACAGAGCAGTATGAGGAGCTAAAGGCCACGCTGCATGTCTTCAGAGCATCATTGGAAGCAGAGCTTCGATACCAGGTGACTCTGTATGAGAGGGAGCGTGAGAAGGCTCAGAAACTGGAGCAAGAGCTGGAGAGACAGAGAGACTGTTCCATTCCCTTGAGTCAGTACACCAAGGAGAAAACAGACACAGCGGCAACCATGACGACAAAAATTACAGAGCTCCAGAATATGAAGGAGACTCTGATACAGACTCAGAGGAAGCAAAGTGCGCAGATAGATTCCCTGAGAAGAGACTTGCAAGACGCACTCAAACAGGTTGAGACTCTGCAGGCCAGTAACTTACAGATTCCTCCAATACGGAAAAAGGTATTGGCTCTGCCCAAGCACCAGTATCCCACAGTAACTAATGCCCGTGAGGACAAGGGTACAGTGAGAGTTGGGGACTCCACGCAACTTCAAAACAAAATTACGAAGTTTGAGCCACCTAAGAAAGCACTAGCCAAACCTACAGCTGCCCAACAGGCAACAAACAGAGGTAGGAGTGCAGAATCAAAGCCAGAAGAATCCTTAGCTGAGGTAGCTGAAAAAATAGGACGTTCTCTGGAAAAGGAGGTGGAGGTGCAACTCAGTCCCAAAGAAGCTGAACTGGCGACTCCGTGGTGTGGAGAAACTGCAGACAGACCGCTTCAAGAGCAGAAAACTCTAAGGACTAGTCCTAACTGCTCTACAACTGTTGCCATACACTTTGTCTACAAAAAGAGGAGTGCCCGATGCAACAGAAATCTCATGACCGCGCACGCGATAAAAAGACTTTACGTGGAAAAAGTCCTCCTCGAGTGACTGAGGAGTGCTGATCTCAAACACCTTCAGGAGGAGACAAAAATAAACTGGAGAAAGGGCTCCAATCCCAGCTGGACAGAGGGTTCTTGTCCTCCATCCACTCTCATTCAAGTCACAGAAAGATCTCGAATGAGAGTGGAAGTTTGGGCTTTGGCCGTGGTAAGCCCGAGCTTCCCACAAACAGGGGAAGTATGTAACAGGGGACTTATCCCTGTTCACAAATGTGCCTCTAATCCAGCAGTGTGGTGGTTAAACTGCTGGTAGCAAATTAACTAACACCACCTGCCTGATTAGAGGTGATAGAAAAAGCCTGCCTTTGAGACAGGAAATGACTCCTGAGCTCTGAATGAGAGCTGACCTTTGGAGACACCACATGTCTTGAGCTCTGTCAAGAAGAAACAGCAGAGCTGATTGCAAGACACCAAATAAGACTTCTAAACCTGGATGCTGATTTTCTGTGCACGCATGGGTGCGGTTCCAGGAGAGCAGAGAAGCTTACTCTACAGCAGCTAACAGATAAGACTTTCACTCTAAAGAGACTTCTTATATCTGCTTATGTCATGCTATGTGTTTGGGGCTGGGAGACCTGCTTAACTAGGAGTTGTGAATTGCATGGGATTTCACTAGAAATACTCCCAAGTGAATTAAGCTTTGTCCCCCCCCCCCCTGTGTTTGCATGATTTCCTGATAAAAAGGGAAATGCACAATAAAGCCTTATTATAATTTCACCTTATAAAAGCCTCCAATTGTGTACCTCTGTGAACGTCCGTCTACAAGACCCATAATTTACAAAAGTACATTTTTGTATTATCGTCTATCACGCTCCCAAAATGTTGCAATAATCCATGCATTTGTACTTGAGTAATGATATTCAACAAATTAACAAATGTTTCCAACTATGGCCTATATTTAATACATTTTCTCCAGAAACAGGAAAGCACAGGGAACTGGTAAAAAGAAAATAGACACAAAATAGTGTGTAATATATCCTCGCAGGGAATAAGTATTGTTGGGGTTTGGTGAATGGTCCAACTCACATATTCACAATCAAAACAAGCATGGATCCCAGTCTGTGGCAGTCTTGTTAACAGTGGTCATTGAAGAGAATAATCTCAGGGAGACAGAGATAGAATGATAGTGCAGACTGTCTATCAAAATCTTTATGCAGCATAAAGTACATTTAAAATGCGAAACAACAGAGGGATAGGGAGTGATCACTGGACAATACTAATTGAATGAAGTTATTAAGTAAATAAATAGGGTAATCGAATGATGGGTGCAAAGTGTGAACTGAAAAGTGAATCAGAAAAGGTGAAGGGGAAACACAAAATGGATGTGCCCCCTAAAAGAATTCACTTAAATGCACACCAACAGGTATAAAAGTTAACTTTTAATAAATTTACTTAAAACATATATTACCAAAGTAATGTGTAATGTGAATTAAAAATGTATTAAATCAACGCTATCAGGCATCCATGTCGTCAATTATAAAGTCATACTATCCCAGTTGACCACTTAATGTTGGTGGGATATAGAGGACAGAGGATGCTAAGAGTCAGGGTATTAACCCCTCTGGAGCAACGGTGAGACCAAGTGGTAGAAGTACATAAATGTTCACAAGTGGGTGGCCAACGGATTAAATATCCAGCTTCCTTGCTAAATTACCAGCACTGCGCACTACAATAGAGACTTTAGTGTGTTAGAGTGAGAGTGCTTGAGTGATAAAGCTGGCACATACAGTGATAATGATGGTACATACACTGCATCATGAAACTGCCAGACACAGCAGTACTAGGGTGAATTCACACTGATGAACTGTGAAAACGCCTCACATAGAGTGCAAGGAATGCAGGCACACTGACTATGAAATTAAATAAATAAATAACTAACTACTGGGGTCCTAACTAAATTTGTCCCTGAAGAAGCTCCTTTGCTGGAGGGAAACGCGCGTTGGACGCGCAATGTTGTCAGTCTCCTACTTGGAGCTGTTTTAATATAGTGTCTGTAGTCTCCTGGTTCTAACTGTGCAGACCCCAGTAGTTAATTATTTATTTATTTAATTTCATAGTCAGTGTGCCTGCATTCCTTGCACTCTATGTGAGGCTTTTTCCCAGTTCATCAGTGTGAATTCACCCTAGTAACCTAGTACCCCTTCATTACCTTAGCTGTTACTCAACCCTCACTGTAGGCCTAACGATCAACCCTGGGGCAACTACCCTCCACCCCAACCCCCTATCCACTAAGGTAATGAAGCTACTTTTATTTTAATTACATAGGATTGAATCAGGGGGTCTCTGGAACTGAACCGCATTAATTTCAACCCTGTGGACCCCCTGCTTCCCAAGTCATGCGATCAGTAACCAGTGCCCTGTTGCTCTGTCCCGCTCTGCCCTATGGCTCCGTTTCACTGGCGCGGCACCGCTTAATGACATCATCCGAGCGTCGATGAAACCCCCGGTGCCACATGTGGAGCCAGTGCTTAGTGTTGGAGACGCGCCGGGAAAGGACTGAGCCTGTCATAGGGGACTTTACACCCGGGACATATCACATCCAATTGCCCCTTACTGGCGTGGCGCTTTTAAGTGAGGTCTTTAAGCGCCAACGGAACCCCCGGTGCAACACGTGGAGCTAGTGTCCAGTGTTGGAGACACGCCGGGAATGACTGAGCCTGCTTAAGGGGACTCTAAGTCTGGGACTTACTACATCTTATTGCCGTTACCGCACCTCATCTGTGGACCAGAAAACTGTTACAGCAGTGACTCGTGGACTGCCCTGAACTGTGGAAACAAATGGTTGCTGATCCGTGATGTTCCAGATCCTTGTGTGGTGTGGCGTGGCGTATGGGTAATTTTGTCCCATGACATGCTGTTTTAATTTCTCCTTGATGTACGCAGATTACCTATCCTTGTTACTAATAATATATTCATTTTTGATATACCAGTATTAGATCACTTGCCTTGGAAAATCTGGGGCAATCTCCCAATTAACTGCAACATTTCTGTGAGATTTCTGTAGCCAGACTAAAGGCCCATCGGATTAACACAGCGGGGTGTCCCTGCAGTCCCATTCAAACAGAATGGGACTACAGGGACCCCCTGCTGTGTTAATCCGATGGGCCATTAGAAATCTCACAGAAATGTTGAGGCATTTACTGTCAGATGCCTTAGTTTTTACCCAGGCAAGTGATTGGATACTGGTGGCTGCATCTGTATAAAGTGGATTGTCTGTGTGTGTGTGTGTGTGTGTGTGTGCGCTTGTAAGGGAGATTCTGTCTGTAGGGGGGATTGTGTGTGTGTAAGTGGGATTGTGTGTGTAGGGGTAATTGTGTGTGTGTGAGTGTGTAGGGAGGATTGTGTGTTTGTAGGGAGAATTGTGTATATAGGGGGGATTGTGTGTACGTGTGTAGGGGTATTTTGTGTGTGTATGTGTGTGCAGGTGGGATTGTGTGTGTGTGTGTGTGAGTGTGAGTGTGTAGGGAGGATTGTATTTGTAGGGAGAATTGTGTGTATACGGGAGATTGTGTTTGTACGTGTGTAAGGGGGATTGTGTGTGTTGCCAAGTTAGTTTCCTTGGCTACAAAGTCTGCCCTCCCTGGCAGTAAGTCTGGTAAAAGCACGTCTGCCAGGAGTAATCATGAGTTTTCCTCACCCACAGCAGCTTCAGTGAGTCACAGGGGAGGGGTGTGACTAGGCCTGTGTGTGTCCAATCAGGGACTCAGACCTGGTACCTGCTTCCCTTGTACTCAGGGAGCTGCAATACCAAATGTAGTCAGTGCCTCTACCTCCTTGAGAGAGGCTGGTCTACCCATAACAATTGTGCAGGTCTCTGCCAATCTGTATTCCCTCCCCTAGGGGAGTGGAAGGGAGTCTATACCCCTTACTCCAAAAGGGAGTAAGGGAAGAGCAAGGACTGCTTCAGTGCCCCTTGGCCTGGAGAGGAGGTCCAGGGTACATCCTGAGGATGAAGTCCCAAGAAGTAAATGTATGCTGTGTAAGCTGTAACATCTGCCGGTCAAAGGAATAAAGTGATCCTGTTCAACTATATCTTCTTGCCTGAGACTAAAATCTATCAGAAGTTCTCCTGCAGGGATTATCGCCACATCCCTGGGGCCTGCAAGAGATGGTGGCGCTGTCACCATGAGAAAGAATCAGTTACTACCCCAGAAGCCTGTCCTGTCCTCCTGCACAACATCACAGGAGACTCAGATCTACTGTGAGCCAGCAGGTATGCACCACACCACACTGTGTAATGGCAGAATCTCCCAGAGAAGGGGGGGAAATACCGTTACATGTGTGAGTGTGTGCGTGTGTGTGTGTGTGTGTGTAAGGGGCATTTTGTATGTGTGTGGTGTGTGTAGGGGGATTAGGTGTTGTCCAATACACAGGGAGACTGCTAGCACACCTGGTCCCTGCTTTTCCAAATGTACGCAAAGCTCACAGTAACAAATCCAGAATATTCACAATTCAAAATCAGATATTCAGTTGTGATTGCAGTTTGAGCAGTTGACATTTTAATAGTCTGATTTTATGTACACAATACACTAATGCATGATTGATCACTGAAAATATCTGTTAAATTACCAGGAAGTTGAGATCCAATCTAACAATGAGTGGTTGAAAAATTAAAAATGTTAGAATTGAATTGTTAGAATTGCGTGCGTGCGTGTGTGAGCATGAAAAAGGGGAAAAAATACCTATTTTACGTAATTACCAATACAAATTTCTAATCTTATATCACATAACAATATTATTAAAAATTTCTAGGCGCCAAGTCTCAGGAAAAATACAATATAAACATAGTGTAATTTGTTTATCAATGTAAATCTCCCCACGTGGTGCGTATTGCTCTTACAGTACATCAAGTTTCCTTTAAACATGCACCACCACATGCATCACCAAGGGCATGAAAGTCTGGAACCGATCTCTACATCCTCGTGGTCTTTGTAGAATTTGCCTCTCAGAAAGAGTAAAAACAAAACATGTAAAATGATATTTGTGTGCCTGTCATTCTCATTCTCTTTAATTTTTTCTGTCTACCTACTGTATTCCCTTTTTTTCATTTTGTATCTTTCTTTATCCCCAATTGTGTTGGCACATATAATATTAAGAAATGATAGATGTTGCAGAATATTGTATATCAAAAACAACAAAACAAATAAAATGTTAGTTTACTTCCAAAGGGATTAGCAAGTAACTTCAGGCAAGTAATACTTCACTTGTACAAGGCCCCGATGAAATATAACATGGAGCATTATGCCCTTTCTGTTTTCCACAATACAGGAAAAATATTGTAGAAATGCAAAAGGTACAGTATTGAATGATCAATGTATTGTATGAATATTTATATTTATGTAACGGGTATTCCCTCTTTTCTGACCCACCCAATCTCATATTGGCCCGTGTGGTCTAACCAGTCCCCATTACATGGTCGTGTCTGGTGGTGCACCTGTAGGCAACAGGACTCCTGAGTCTCCCGCATGATGGTATTAGGGGATTGTCACTCCAGGCAGACAGCTGAGGTAGTGGGTGCGAGTCCTACCTATATCACGTGCAGCGCCTCCACCTCATCAGGATGTATGTGTCCGCAGGGAGATGGTCCTGATGAGGAACTCCTTCTTGGTGGTGATTGCCCCTTGAGAGTAATTTCAGATTCACACCATGGGGTTCTCGTTGAACAAGCCATCTTTATTGTAGAGTGGTATGGGCCAGCTGCCCTTCACAGTTAACAGCTCAGCCGCACATCTCTCCGTCCTCCCCTTTAAAAGGTACGCCCTCCAATGGAGTGGTATCCCCGCTCCCTCGCAGGAAGATCACCCCAGTGCCAGGTCCCTGGACACAGTTGCCTTTTCTGGCTGGATATAGAGCAGTGCCACTAGTTACTGCACTAGTGGGCACATTGATTCCACCTCATCAGTTGTTGCTCCGCACTTCACCTCGCAGCATCAACACTAACTTTTGGCAGTGCGGTGCCTTATATACCTCAGGAGGCAGGCACATCTCTGAGGTCACTAACTGTGGACTCAGAGCATGTAGCCACTCCCATCCATACATAGGGCACCTCACCAGGGTGTGAGGGCAAACCTCCATGATTACTGCTGGCATTCCTGTAACTTACCAGGTTTTGCTGCCAGCAGGAGAGACATCTGCAGACCATTGTTATGCATGGCTACATTTATATTGCACCCCTATTGCTCTCAGTGCTTTACAAAAGAGACCAGACAGTACAGGTAATTATAATACAATAAGTGACAACACAAAATCAGAGAATAGGATAGCCCCCAAAGAGAGGGGGTGAGAGAGAGAGGAGGTGAGAAAGGGGTTGTGGGGCTTGCAAGGCTGCCAACAGTGGGGCAGCAGTGGAAACTCTAGTCCTGGGTCCCGAGGAAGCTGTCGGCGGTCCTGTGTAACATGTAGCTTACCACAAACCAGACGCGACCGCGAGGCTGAGGTAGGGAATTGTATAAACGCCAACCCACAACCGCGAGGGTGCACCTAGAGTGTAGATTGGTCTTGCAAGCCGGGTCAGGAGTATAAAAGGTAGAGTAATCGTTTATACTTGCCGGGCCGGAATTGGAGAGTAACGGATCGTTGGGGTACTTTGCCAAGGTCAGGATTGGAGAGTGGAGAGTAGTTGTTGAGGATAGCCAAGGTCAGGAGTAGAGAGTTCAGAATGGTCGTACGTAAGCCAGGTCAGGAGAGGAGAGTTGCGGAGTCCAGATACGAAGCAGGGGTCAGGCAGCAGCAGGAACAAGACAGGATATAGCAAGGTACAAGGCAGGATTGCAGCAAGGCACAGCGTCACATAAGGTTATGTTCAGCAATGAGTGAATGAGAAATGCAGCTATTTAAGGAGCCATCAGCCAATGAAGAGCCAGGGCGGAGCAGAAGAGGAGAATCCGATAGGCTGCTGGGTCACACAGGTGTGCCCTATGACACAGACAAATTAGAAGTGGAGGCGGAGCTACGTGTCGCGAGCGTCGCCGACGTGGAAAGCTGGTGACCTGGTCGCGCGTCACCTGGGCACCACGCATGTCCCTCTGCCGAGCGTGCCCGAGTCTTGAATGCGATACCGAGCGCGCGCTGCTCTGTGCTCGTCACTGAGGTCAGGTGGCGCGTAA
The DNA here is from genome assembly GCF_040206685.1 of Ascaphus truei. Taxonomy (NCBI): domain Eukaryota; kingdom Metazoa; phylum Chordata; class Amphibia; order Anura; family Ascaphidae; genus Ascaphus; species Ascaphus truei. The sequence continues at coordinate 31,720,633 of NC_134487.1, forward strand.
CTGCCTGTCGCGGGGGCGGAGACAGGGAGAACGAGTGTGCCGCGTGCTTGTGTGGAGGCGGGACGTGGAGGTGGAGCCCACGGGAGGGCAGACTGATTGCTTGTAGTCCGCGTGCGAGCAACAGGACCAAGAGATCGCACATCCTGACCGTCTGTCGTGGCAGGGGTTTTCAGTTGAGGAGAGGGTCTCCAGCTGAATCCTCACTGGCTGGGGAGAAACACCACCACGCAAAAACTATATTTCTGGTATTCAAATCCTAATTTGGATTGTAAAGAACCCAATGACGGATTCCAAAGTATCTGCTCAGAATTTTTAGTCCGCAGACGGATTGTAGTGTGCGGATTGGATTTACATAAAACGAGCCATGGAAAACCATGGATCAGATTCAGACAGGTTCGCACATCTCTAATTTTCACGATGCCGTCTCGCACCACAACACACCCTTTTACAACAGCAAAGCAACCATCAATGGAAGGAGCACAGCAGAAAATATTCAATACAACACACAATATACTGTAGACTATTACAACCTACAATTACAGTATGAAGTGTGATATTATTTCTATGTGGGAAAGAAGGCAGAATGAGTGGCTCATTAAGTAAAGACACTGACTCTGGACACAGAGTTTGAATCAGCGAAATCCAGTACAATTCCCGGTGTCAGCTCATTGGGACCTTGGGCAAGTCACTTTATCTCCCTGTGCCTCAGACACCAAAAACATAGATTGTAAGCTCATTTGGGGCAGGGACTGTGTCTGTAATATTCCTATGTGCTGGGTATTGCACACTACAGTATACTGTAATTGTGAAGTGCTTTGAGTCCCATTAGGAGAAAAGCACTAAATGAAATAAAGTTAATATTATAAGCATAGCGGTGTTTCCCCCACCCGGGGATATTTGCCCTGCTACCAAGTGTGTTGTTCTGCTATCTCTGGCTTACAGGAATACTGAGGGGTCTGCCGATGGTTGTGGGAACATCAGGATAAGTTTTTGGGGTAGATGATGGGTCTTTATCTCATTGGTGTCCGCGTCTCCATCTGTTGCAGGCTCCAGGAATGTGAAGGCAATCCTTGCAGGAGAACTCAGACTACTCCCCCTGATTGCACCCCAGACAGAAGTATATTTTAACAGCAAGGGTCTTTATTTTTCATAGCATATAACAGCATACACTGGATAGCAATCACTCTCTGGCCCTTCAACTTCTGGGTGGTCCCTAGACTCCCACCCCTGGCCTAGGGCACCAAGGGCGGTCCGAACTCTTCCCTGACTCCCTATTAGAGTCAGAGGTATGGTACTCACTCCCACTCCCCAAGGAGAGGGGACAGAAGGTGCCAGAGCCCTGAACACCTCTGCGCAAGACCAGTCTCTCTCAAGGGGGAGAGACAACTGACTAAATTTGGGTGTGCAGCCCCTTAAGTACCGAGGGGGAAGGTCCAAGGTCTGAGCCCCTTATTGGGCAGAACACAGTCCTTAGCCCACCTCCTCCCCTGTCACTCAAGGGAGCATCTTGCTGGGGGTGAAATCCTGGATTGGGCCTAACACTGCCTGCACTGATACCAGGATTTACATGTCAGGCAGGGTAGATTAGTAGCCAAGCCAGGCATGGCTACATAAGATATGTTTTTTATTCTGAATTTCTTTGCATTAAGTTTTAATACATTTGAACCAATACTTTTCACAAGACAATTGCTACTTTCATTTGAAGGGGGAAAAAAACATATTATCGCTATTTAATGAAGAGGCCTCATAGTATTAAAATATTGTATTGTTTAAAAAATCCTACACAACACATCATAAAATCATATAACACTTCATAAAATTGTAACATCTAATTCAGATGAGATTAAACAGCATGAAAACCATGACTAATAACAAATAACTATTATCACTAACACATGTCTCTCATATTGAAATTCAATTAAACAATTGGACAAAGCTCGGATTGTAAGGAAAAATAAGTTATGTACAAATATCAACCTGAAAAAGGTTGATACAAAGCCTAAAATATTTCTTATTAACTTTAAACAATGTCGGCTTTTTTTTATCATTTAATGTAAATGCAGCAAGGAGCTTTTATTACCTGGATCAAACAAAAAAAACTAACAGATCAAATGTGATTAGAATCTCACAAACAAACACGTACAAGTGACCAGCATCCTCATTGAACTGGTTTGGAATGTTGATCGTGCGATATAGAGTAGCAACAGGTAGTTGTTTATAATGTCCACACTTTTAAGATGTGGTGCAATATATCATCTAATCTGGTGACAATTCAAAAAGTTTTGAAATGGGATATTTTTACCTTTCTTCTCAGTATGGGGAAAAGCTCCATAATTATTTTTTGTCATAGATCTGAAGGAGCTTTCAAAATAATGCAAATGAATAGAGGATGGACCGAGAACAACACTGTTGACCGGAGATGCAGAGGTAACTGTTTATTCATTACTTCACACTCCCCTACCAGTTCTCCTCAAAGTGTCCATTCTCCCTTATCCAGTTATTTCTTACTTGATTATCTCTGCGAATCCAGTATTCATTGGTTCCTTTACCTGCTACAACACTGCAGATGGTAATTCCAGACATTATAATATATGGACATTATTTTGGGGACTTTTTGCTATGTTCTCTTAGTTCCTACATGTGCTATTTTTTGAGCTGGGAGTAGTTTCATTTCTTTGCAATCTTTCAAAATAATGTAATATTACCATCTTGTTCTTCAAGCAGGCTCAATGGGTGACTGGCCTTTGGATGATGTGGCTTCTGGATTAAAAAAATGAATTCCTTTGCTTTGGTAGATGTTAAACCGCAATGTTTCACACACTCAGGAAAAGGATCTGAAGAGCATTCAAGCAGCATTCACATACCGTACACATTCTCAGGTTTAATTAATTATACTGCAAATATGGTCTAAAAGTGAAATCAAGAGAAAAAGGGAGAATGGTGGAGCACTACAACAAATGTCCATAGAGAAATAAACAGGAGAGTCCGTTTCCCATGAAAAATTTAATTATTTAATGGTCATGAGGACAAGAAAAGGGCAAAAAAGCCCCACCAACGTTTCCCGCTTCTCAGAGCGCTTTGTCCACAAAGAGGAGCACCTGACGCAAGGGAAACCTCATGACCGCGCATGCAGTAAAAAGACTATTCTTAGAAAAAGTCCTCCTCGAGTCACTGAGGAGTGCTGATCTCAAGCACCTTCGGGAGGAGACACGAATAAACTGGAGAAAGGGCTCCAATCCCAGCGGCACTAAGGGTTCTCTTCCTCCATCCACTCTCATTCAAGTCACAGAAAGATCTCGAATGAGAGTGGAAGGATGGGCTTTGGCCGTGGCAAGCCCGAGCTTCCCACAAACAGGGAAGGTATGTAACAGGGGACTTATCCCTGTTCACAAATGTGTCTCTAATCCAGCAGTGTGGTGGTTAACTGCTGGTAGACAATTAACTAACACCACCTGGCTGATTACAGGGGTTAGAAAAAGCCTGCCTCTGAGACAGGAAGAAAGACTCCTTAGTCCACAACTGGGCTGAACAAGGAGACAGACATCTTGAGCCTGCCAAAAGAGACTGCAAGCTGACAACAAGACACAGGGGATAATACTTCTATACCTGGATCCTGACATTGCCTTATCACAGACGGGTGTGGACACCAGGAGAACAAAGAAGCCTTCCCCTACAGCAATCCAGCTAACAGATAAGACTTTTCTTTTAAGACTATTATCTATGTCTATCTAAGTATATGAATGTCTCTAGGATTTGGGCTGGTGAATCGCTGGGTTAACCCCGCAGTTAGAGAGCTGGATCAAAAGTGTATATATACTCCAGAGTGGAGCGGATTTTGTTTGCTGATTTACATGTTTGCTGTGTTTAAAGCAACAGGCGCAATAAAGCCTTATTTTCATTTCACCTTAAAACAGTCTCCATTGCATACCTCTGAACACGTCTCTTACAGAGACGTTAACCCATCCCGTTAAACCCAAAGGCATATTTTCATAGGCCAATAACGTAATGTTAAGTCATTATTTTTCTCCTGTAAAGAGCATTACGTTAACTATAACGGCTGTTAGTGATAATTCCATGCAATTGATATGCAAATGAGGCGTTACAATACCAGCGCATATCTAGTGCGTTAAGGTAAATGGGGGGTGGGAGGGGGGACTTAACATTAAGCTAGTTAGGTAATACCTAAACTTGGTGTGGCTCGCATCCAGACCCTGAAATAGGGCTCTTACAGAGTCTGAATGGGTGTACTGTCGCAGTTAGGCATGTAACTAGCATAGCATTATTTCCCTCTCCTGTCCTCTCTTTCTCAACTTGAGTTAAACACCTATGTCCGGGTCTAGATGGGAGTACAGCCACGGAATACTTGGCGTTCCAGTATTGGCAGATACGGTAAAGCAACGTTATACTACCGTGGAATAATGTGGCATTAAGCCCATGCTAATGAGATATAGAAGGGTTGTTGTTTTTGCGTATTATTAGCTCTGCAGATATGTTTAATGTCAGGGAAAATAAGGTCCATTCCTGATTTAGGCAACAAGACATTATGCGCCAAGATTTAACTGAGTTGTGTGGGCTAACCATGCAGTTAGAGAGCTGGACCAAAAGTGTATATATACTCCAGAGGGGAGCGGATTTTGTTTGCTGATTTACATGTTTCCTGTGTTTAAAGCAACAGGCGCAATAAAGCCTTATTTTAATTTCACCTTGAAACAGTCTCCATTGCATACCTCTGAACACGTCTCTTACAGGGCCCCCTAGGGAAATACTACTCTGGTTACACATGGCTATAGTGTGGTGCACCTGCTGGCTTACATGACTCCCGCATTATGGGGAATAGCATCAGGACTGGTTTATGAGGTAATGCTGAGTTATACTCACTCATGGTACAGCACCTCCATCTCTTCCAGACCCCCAGCGTAGTAGGGAGGAGTCTCTGAAAGAGAACCTCTATGTGCACCTTCTTCCCAAGTGACTCCACACACAAGACAGAAGCGTTCTTTCTCTTTGGCATCCTTTATTGTCAGCAGACATGGGCAGCCGCCCATCATAGTGGCTGGTCGTCTAGCCACTCATCTCAGGTTGCCAACCCAAAGGAAGTCCCTGACCTTACACTCCAAGTCAAGGGCACTCAAAGCAGGTCTTGCTCTTCCCTTACTGCCTAATGAAGTAAGAGGTATAGTCTTTCACACCACTTCCTGAAGGGAGCAACACAAACACTGCCAGAGCCCTGACAGGTTGCTGGATAGACTCACCTCACTCACATGGTGAGGCACACACACTAAATTCAGGAAGTTCTGCATATTATATAGCTTCAGTACGCACCACCCCTGTTTCACTGTTAGTGGACACAGAGCCTGATGTCACTTCCTTCACTAAATAATACACAGCATATGAAGTGAGGGCAAACCCCATGATTACTCCTGGCAAACCTGCCCTTTAACAGGGATTATTGCACAGGAGGAATAAGACATGTAACCCCAAAATTACACAGGGCTACAATCTCCCTCTGGTGGATCCAATGGTCCTCACTTGGCTCTAAATTTACTGGGTCTTCCTTCAAACAGACAACCTGCTACATAACAATAATTACATTAATAAAAAATGCAGATACAACACAAGTGCATTACTGTAATACAGAGCATATTCATGTCACCCTCCCTAGGAGAATCCACTCAGTAATAGTGCCTTTGACCAGGTTTCTTAACCTCTCGCCCGTTGTGATCGATAATGGTGATACAATATGATCTAGGCGGCCTACTCTGTGGTCTGTATTCTAACTTGTGCTTGTAAGTGTTTCTGCCTACACTCCAGATACGCATTAGATAACATATCCTTTCCTCTGTGCGGTACTCAGAACGGCTAGACTTGGACTTAAGATAGTCCGCCACCGTTTCCCTTAACCAGGTATCCCGATTGTCCTCAATTTCCTGCATTATGGGCTCAGGAACATATGGATACTCAAAGCCATGAGACTGATTATATCTAGCTACTATGGCTCTCTCAGCCCTGCTTACTCTCACCAGGGCAGTACCCAGGACCCAGGACAGTGGTTCTTCAGGGGCAATGACATCATACAATATGGAGGACCCTTTTGGTGTGACTATCCCCCTTTGGATCTCATCCCACCTCCTCACAAGCTCCTCTTGGCCTTCCTCAGCCGAGTACACACCCACATCCCACCAGTGATCAATCACATCTCCTCACATCAGGATGAATCTAGTGCGGTCCAACCATTCAGAGTAACCCTCAATATAACGGAGCCCACCACTTAGTGCTATGATCCCTCAATTGGTTTCGCACCACCAGGGCAGTCTCATGCCCTTCTGAGTCCCCTCCTGACGAGACCCCAGATGTGATACTAGAATATGTAGAGGCCCCATAACGCTTATGCCTCCCTCTAACAATGTGGGTGTAGATAGTAGGATTCATCTTGGGTGGTTTCACATACGGTACTACCTCCTTCCCTGATCCCTCATCCAAAGGATTACAGTCCCCCCAGTCCATGGCCGACACAGGCCGCTCCTCAGATGTGTCCCGTGACTCCCCAGACCACCCTTGGCTTGAACGCGACCCCAAAGGTGACATGGTAGGGATAGGGGCAGGGGCATTGGCCTTGGCACTGGGCAAGAGGAATGGGGAAGTGTTCTTACGCTGTGGCAGATAAATCAGCAGCTTGGCGATGCCACGACCCGTCATGGCCTTGGGGGTAGCAGAGTCATCAACCCGCTGTCCTTCACGGCCTCGCATAGTTTGCCGATATTTCTCTCCATCCTGCTGTACTAGACGTTTGCTGCTCAGCGCTGCAGCCGGATGCTCCCGGTCGGTTCCGCTGCTAAACCCGGAAGTGACATCATCTTCTTCTCGCGAGGTGGCGCCATCTTGGGTGGAGTCGTCCACCCCAGAGCTTCCTCCTCTATTTCGACATCCGGCACCGGATGTCCTGCAACGCTTCTCGGCTCCGCCCGAGCCGTGGTTGAGGCCTTCACTACGGCCGCCTCCATTGGAGCCTGTGGGGAGTAATGAGGTTCCTTACCACTCCATTGCAGGACTCCTCTTCCTCCGGTCCCGTCTCCGGATGTCCCTCTGCTGCACTGGGAGTCGCCATGGCCGTGTCATCACAGGTAAGCCACTCTTCTTCCACAGCACCGCTGCAGTGGTCCACTGGGAGGCGCATCACCACCGATGTACTGCTTCCATGGTCGTCGTCCGACGAAGATGATGCCGATGAGGGTAAGGGTACCTCCGCAGGGGACCGACATTGAGGCTCCGGTTGCCCGCTATGGTCACAGGCCTCTACACTCTCTTTCTCCGGCGCCACCATCAGGAGAGATCCCCATTCTCCGGGATTCTCTTCTCTGTCTTGATGTTTGGCGGTTCTACTGCCGCTTGCATGGCTGTAGTTCCTCCAGCCTCTGCGTGCCCAGGTACGAATGGCTCCACGGCCCACAAGTAGTGGATGCCGCAGTGAGGGCATCTCGCCGTCATACTGGCTTCTCCGTCCGGTAGTCTACACTGCATGCATAGACACCGGAGAATCTCTCGATCACCCGTCTTCACTACCAGGAAGCCTCCTGGAAGTTGGTAGGGGTGTATAGCAAAGTCCGCCATGGCACAGTTAGTAGTTGCGCTGGTAAGGGCGACACACGAAACAACAGTCTCTCTTGCTCGACAGCTCCTCGCAACTGAAGGATAGGAAGCTCACATCCGGCTCCTCCTTTACTCAAATCGGCTTTCCATTTGTGGGTGCAGGGACCCCTCCCTCTGGTGGAGATTAGAGGAGGGTTCCACAGCTGCACGTCATGACCCAGAATCGGCTCTGAGCCTATCACAATATAGGGGGGCGCGGCCACAGCTTTCGCACCACTTCCCGGCCAAGTCCCTGCAGAATTTCTCTCTGCACATTGCCCACGCGGTTTCCCAGGGTGGTGGGAACCGCCATCTTGGATTACTCTGCAGTCCACACTCACCGCAGCTTTGACTTGCGCGGTAGTCACCGACTGGCACTCAGATACGTCGTCCGACATTTCACATTTAACTTTGTATGTTAACATAAACTACAAATTATGAGTCGGGAAAAGTAAAAAAGTAGTTTTAACCCTAAAAATAAACAAGCACTTTTAATATTCATAACACTTTCAGTGATATTTGAATATGGTTTGTGACACATTTTATTTCATTCTTTTTAAATTCATATTTTGTATTAAATAATTCACACTAATGTCAGGAAAATCCAATAAAATGTGTCATGCTTACCACAGCATATAGTATTATTCATCACTGTTCATTTACATTTTTTTTTTAATTGCTTCAGTTCAACAGGAATTTAAATCAATGTTGTAATTCTCTAATTCTATTTTGAAATATGATGTCATCTATACAAGTCAAAGCAAGGTAAAGAAATTATACCCTTCGTTTTACCTCACTGGCACAATAAATATTAGTTATTTTTTAAAGGCATGAATAGAAATGTTCTGCTTTAATATTTCAGTATGATTCTTACTTTTCTGCAATAAAAGAGGCAAATGACGCGCCTGAGAGAATGACAAATAACACACAACATTATTACTAACATTATTCTTCTGCATAAATATGCTTAAATAAATATGCATAAATCTGCCTCTATTCTACATGAAAACCTAATGCTGCTTCTTTGAAAAGATGCTAAAAGGTGAAAATACTGTTGGCGTGGAGCACAAACAAACAAGGTTGTGCACCTGAGTAGGCTAATGATGACTGTATGAATTCATGGAAGGTGTACGTAATTCAGGGCAATGCATATATACATCAAGGAAATGGACAGGTCAATTCACTAAAGTAAAAGTTAATAAGATTGTTGACATCACAATCAAGTAATTTATTTAGCAAAACAGCACTTTATATAATATACTAGCTGAAAAAGATGCCAGAATCCTAAGCAAAGAAACCCTGATGTAAATCTATATTAGTGATGTACATTAAGCTCATGTTTTGGTTCTACATTTTTTTCATATTTTGGTTTTAGATTTCATTTTGTAAAAACCTCATCGAAAGATTTAATTTTGGGGTTTTAATATTGAGCTTGGTTTTGGATTATGGGGAAAATTGGAAAGGGAAGCAAACAAATGATGTCAAGTAATCTTGAGCTACCTGTATGTTTTTCTTCTCATCTAAGTATTTATGGCACTTGTAAACTATTATTATTATTATTATTATTCTCATAATTTATTTACAATGCGCCAACATATTCCGTAAAAACAATGAAAATATAATAAGTAATAAGCATACAATGCTATAGTGCTATAGTAGGTAAGAAAGACACTGCCCCAAGGAGTTTACAATCTATTAGGAAGAGTAAGTGAAAACATAAGGTACAGGGGGGTGAGAAGGTTCGTGTGTTTCTGATAGCTGCGTGTTAATTGAAAGAGTTGGCGTTGGGGAAGAAGTATGTGGGATTATGTGAAGGTAGAGCTCTGAGAGCAGGTAATGTGTGAAGATGGAGAGGCTTCAATATGCATCTCAAATACTTTACCCAACCCAATAATCAGGCAGCTCTAACAGCAGCGAACAGCAGCAAACAGCTGACACCCTTTGGCTGCCCTTCAGTTGTCGCCTTTGGGTCAACTCGGTTCTTATTTCCGAGAGATTGTTTACTAGAAATGAAAACAGCAGCATACAGTAGGACCACACAGTACCTTATGGCAGGAATGCAGGGGGAGGGGCTGATGAACTCTGGGAGGTCTTTGAAGTATCTCTTTTCCTCATGCGGTTAACCCTTTCCATGCTGGCTTAGTGGACAAAGGCAATGAGGCATATTGGAGCGACTCTCTTAGGGAAACGCCTTTCGGGCGACCCGGGTGTTATGTCCCAGAGATTCTTTTTATGTATGTAGAAAACATATTGATGATAATAATAATAATAAATGGGGTTTATGTCGGTTTCCAAGTCCAGCAAAGAACGCGGTAAAATCAAGGCAGGAAAATATTTAGAAAGACTATTCACAAATGTTACAGAGTATGTTGGAGACCGTATATAAAAAATGCGCTTCACTTTGCAACTACTCTTTCATTCCAGCGAAAATGTATGTATGTGTAACACCCTTTCCCCCCCGCCCCCCCGCCCCCCCTACGGGAGATCTGCATGTTACGTGTATGCCGGTGCTGATTAGCTGTAGGCCAGGAATCCTGAGGCTCCGTGGTGGTAGTGGGAATAGCAACGGGACAGGCTGGTACTTTGTCAGTGCTGAGCCACCATCCTGTAGGGCAGCGGTGCGCAAACTGGGGGGCGCGACCTCCAGGGGGGACGCGAGACTGAGTGCAGGGCAGCGCGGGGTTTACAGAGGCCCTACGTGCTTCCTGAAGGCACTGAAATGAAGTGAAAAGAAATATAAATTGTGATAGTGCAATATTGTTAAGATTAGGATCAGAATAATGTCTTGGCTTGATGTTTAATACTCACAAACGTGAGAGAGAAAAAGGCACATAAAGGTATCTTTTTAGGATGCTGTTAGTTGTCACTCGATGGACAGGAGCTGCAGAACTCAGTGTTCCCCAAATGTATGGACTCCCAAGGACCTTAATAAAAGATACAACTGGACATAGTGCAGACCGTCTGTTATGAATGGTAAGTAAAAGGGAGTTACACTCACATGATATCAGATAAAAACAAGCATTTAGATCTCTATGGATCTCTCTAGCCAGATGGATGATGTCTCCTCTTCCCCTCTCTCGTGGCGTGCGTTCCAGCGGTGCGTTCCACTCGACCGGAAGTGATGTCATCCGCTACGTCCACTTCCTGGGGTTTCGGCCGGCTCAGGAGAAAAACGTCACTCTACGCGTTTCCTGATGAAACCTATGTGGTGAAACGCGTAGAGTGACGTTTTTCTACAGATATTGTAGAAAGAGAAAAGGAGCCCCACGCCCCCTAGTGGCGCAACTCAAAAAACACCGAAGCTGCGTACAGCTATGCAAATAAATCCACAATCACCACAGCTGTCAGTTTGTGATGTCCCCCGCCGACACTTAAACTTCACAGTGGTAGGGCATCTCCCAAAACCTCTAGCACGAGGTATGTATAAATTGAGCATACAAAATAAATCCTTATAGGAAAACTCACTGTTCTGTTGTGGGTGGACGTCTGGCAGCTTCGGCGTGCTCCCACCGGTATGGGTCACAGGATACAAGAGAGGATGAGGCGGAGCATCTGCCCGATGAAAAGGTAACAGACCGGGACTACTGACATCAATACAAAAGCTTTATTGGCATGGGAAGCAACATGAACACAATCTTACGCGTTTCGCACGGCTAACCGCGCTTTATCTTTGAAACGCGTAAGAGTGTGTTCATGTTGCTTCCCATGCCAATAAAGCTTTTGTAGTGATTTCAGTAGTCCCGGTCTGTTACCTTTTCATCGGGCAGATGCTCCGACCTCATCCTCTCTTGTATAGAGTTACAGATATAGCGGACTTCATTGCTTCCACTTATAATATATATTGCATTATAACGCAGAATATCACAGAGTTTTCCTGGGACTCAATGGCAGTAATAATGCAGAATATCACAGAATATGCCAGTGGGATCTATAACCTTTGCTACAGTACATCTGAATCTGTAGACATATACATGAAGTACTTTTGCAGATAGCTTGGTTCATGGTGAATTTTTAAGCAAACTGTAGTGATGCTGGCTGGAAAGAAAACCTAAGGGTGGCTTTTAATTTTCGCACATGTAATGTATGTCAGATTTAATTATAGGAGACATTGACATTTCTGGGAAAATATAAAACTAAGAAAGTTATGAACTGCAGAAGTCCATATATGGTATATATTCTTGTTTACCCTTTCAATTTTTATTAATGGTGGAAAAAAATATGCTCAATTAAAAAAGGTAAACAGAAGTGATATGCTGCACACCACAATTAAATAATACATTCAATATTACCGGTGCTGCTGGTTCAATGGGTATCTGTCCTGGTAATCCGAGTCTGAACTGCTGAAAAGGAGATCCAACGCTGAATAGAAAAATGTATTGTGCCACACAACGTTTCGACCGTGAAGGTCTTTATCAAGTGACAGGCTAAATTTTTCTTTTCAGTAAACCCGCAGTGCGTTGGATCTCCTTTTCAGCTATTAAAAAAAGGTAGTACAGATATCAAATTGGTAATACACTTTAGAGATCATAGTGAATGTAATCTGACCTGAGATTTAGAGGCGAATAATAAATTGCACCACTTCGAAGAGGTGAAGACAGAAATCGTAGATTATTGCACTGCAAGTCTTGTTGGATTTATTTTTAGCTCAAGTCATCTGACCACTTTGGCAGTACAACATGGGAGGGGTTTGACTCTTATCCATTCTTGGAACAGCAGAAGGTCCACAATTAACTTAAATAAAACTATTTAAACTGTTGCCTGTATTGGCTACAAATGACCCTTAGAACATTCATGTGGACATGAGGGTTGATATTTTTTCACTTTATGGATGATTTATGCTTATTTGCAGATATACATGATATCTAATTGTCATTTTACAATACAATAGCATTCTATGACAAAAGAGTACATATATGTTAACACAAACTGAGACAATATGAAGGAGGTCCTTGCCCCAAGGATCTTATAGTCTCGAGCTCATAATTGTTTGTAGATTCTAATTTATTTTTTTCTTATTTCTTATTATCTGGAGATTTTCTTAGCTCTTCCATGACAACAAATGTGGGTAGGATAATAGTGGTGGGTTTTTGACAGGAATTCAAAGAGAATAGGTCACCTGTGTGTGTGGGGGGAGGGGATGAGATAAGTTTTGTGTTTGGGGGAGGTGGACAGATAGTCAGATAGTCCTTTGCATCCCTTACATTTGAGTAACACAATATGGGGTAATGTCTTACTAGCATCCTTGGCATGTTTGTGTTTGGGTAGTTAGCTTATTATTATTTGTAGTTTTTCCACCAAGTCCATGTAAACCTGTTGGGCAACGTTATATAACGTCAAATCAATAGCCACTTGTTCTGTTACCAGTTTGAACTCAGTGCAAATACATTTCTTGATATTGTTCCATACCATCCCACTGGATTTTGCCATTTGATGAATAGCATATACATAACTTGGAGAAAATTATCATTTACACTCTAATTTCATTTTCCCTTGAATATTTTTTTTGCTAATATGAAAGATGCAACTTTGCAGACATTCAATCTTTTTTTTAAATTAGGGCAAAACGTTTTCTGTTGGGGGAAAAAAACAAACGTATTCCAGTGATAAGTCATTTTGTCTCTGATTCATTCTTGGAACAGCAGAAGGTCCACAATTAACATAAATAAAACTACTTAAACTGTTGCCTGTATTGGCTACAAATGACCCTTGGAACATTCATGTGGTTGATATTTTTCACCTTATGGATGATTTATGCTTATGTGCAGATATACTGTACATGATATTTAATTGTAATTTTACAATACAATACAAAGCTGTGAACTACAAATTGCGAACTCATCTCCTTCAATGTGTAATATTTACGTATCCCACAAAGGGGCACTAGCGCGCCATGCCTTGCAGTGCATATTGTTTTGGTTGTAGACATACAGTACAAGCACCTCATACTTCAGTAACACCGAAAGCATAATGACTGAGGCAGGTACTAATAAATGTAAAACAATTCCTTCCACAATCACAGTCCACGCTCCTCAGTTTTGCACTGTGCATTATGTGCAGTAATACATAGCGACGGCTGTCTATCAAGGTACAAATACTGAGTTTCATAGAAGTGTGTCATAGGAGTGGTCTATGCTGTTGATAGAAAGATGCAGTTAACATTAAGATAGGTGACATTTGTTAAATAGCATGGGGATGGAAAAGTCAAGAAATATATGACGTATAGTCAATAACCACAATCCAACTTTTTCATTACAATAGTAAAAAAAAAAAAAAAAAAGATCATTTCCAAGGGACATGTTATCTATACTGTACATGAAATCAAATAAACAGGTGAAAAATCGATACGACAATTGTAGTAAATGTATAATTGGGAGAAAATTATAATATTTCAAACACATATGCACACTTTATATTAGTTGCTTGTTATTAGAAACTATTACTAACCCTAACCTTTTATAATACTGTAATAACTTATTACATACCAACAGTAAAATGTTGTTGATTTTATTTTTTTTAAAATGTGTGCCAACTGTGAACTGATAAAGATGTATATGACATTATTTTGAAAGCAAGAACTTAGGCATGAGCAGTCGCCTCCTTTATTACTTTTAATTGGATTTTTTTTAATGATTTATGAAGAGTAATACTTAATGGATCCCAGTTCTATAAATAGTAAATGTAATAATATATTCATCACATACATTAGATAAGATCATCCGAACCCCATTTGTGGAACTACATCTGTTTCCTGTAGACTGTGCGTGCTGTTGTGTGGAGACAATGTCTGCGTTGCTAAGAAACTGCCGAAAACCAAATCCCCGAGCGAGTTGTATGCTCAGGCACACCTGCCTGACGACCAGCTATTCATTGAACTAAAAATCTGTCCTGCATAAACCGTTGGCATGAGAGTCAATGAAAGCATTTGATTACAACTGCAGTAAACACGCCATCTACGTTATATTTAATATTTCACGAAACAGGAGTACAGTATATATTAGAAGTTTGATAGGGTTCGTCAATGTGACGAATTGGGGTTTAAGAGAGAATATACAGATATAGCGTCATTTACTGGCGCATTTGTCTTGTGGGTGGAGTATGAGCCCCTGATCATTTTTCGGCTGCTCGCGGCTGACCTGCGAATGTCTCACGGCTGGCAAAATTGAGTTTTAGCATTGGATGCAATATCCACAGATATGCTAGTAGGCGCTAGTGTGCTCGTGTGTCTTCAAGATCTAAATGCAATGTAACACATCCCTTATTCCCATTCATTTCATATGATACGATGATATACTGTATGTAATGGTATTTAAATGTAACCTACCACTTATTCCCCTAAAAACTTCAGGTGACGAAAAAGTTTTCTAAAATATGTCTTTTTTTTTAGATGACAGTAAATGACTTTATGAAAAATACAATACAAATGTTTTGCTCTTCTTCCAAATGTAGAATCTTCTTCAATCAGCATGTTCTTCGGGCTGGCTGGTTCTTGGACATTTTCACCTGTAAAGAGAATATATATTTATATAAATAATCAAGAAGAAATACAGTAGTGGATGAATTACTGTACATTGTGAGGTACGTTTCTATCGTAGCTGGTTGAAATACATATGTGTCATTGAATTTCTGTGCATACGTGTTTCTATGGAACATGGTTGAAACACATATGGGTGTCATTGAATTTATGCGCAGGTTTTTTTACAGAAGAAAATACTATAGATACATGAATTACAGTACAGTACTGTATATTACCTGACAGTGTCGCTGGATGTGTTTCCTGCACAAATACGGTTTTGTAATTGGCCTGCTAAACATGCAAAACATGAATAAACAATATTAAAGAAGAGGAAACCTAACAGACTAGGAAAAGAAACAGCCATAAAAGATACAGTAAGGGCAATCAAGGGCATATTCAAACTATCAAAAATAATTTATTCATATACAACTAAATACACAAATGTTTAAAATCATTTAGAAAGAAGAAAACCATCAACAGAGACAGCAACTACAGTACAGTGTGATATGGTGCAACTTGTAGCACACACACATACATACATACATTATATATATATATATATATATATATATATATATATATATATATATATATATATATATATATATATATATATATATATATATATATATATATATATATATATATATATATATATATATATGTAGAGGTATCAGTACCGTGTTAGCCGAGCTTCAATAATCAAAAAATAAATAGATGATACCGTTCTGTGGCTAACGAAATGCTTTTATTTGTGCGAGCTTTCGAGATACACTGATCTCTTCTTCCGGCGATGTTACAATGAATGAAGCAAGGATAACTTGAAAACGGTGTCTCTTGGAATGTTATCTGTGCTTCTCCTTCCCCCGGTGTGGATGTGTTTCAAAGGGTAACTGAAAGCAAGTGAAGAAAGAGTGTGTATGTGTATCAGTGTGAATAAAAATGAATGGAGAGCCCACAGTATAAACAGTGCTCTACACAAGGTGTGTGTGGAGTGAGAGGGATATAAATGGTGTGGGTGGGTGTGGAAATGTGAGAGTTTGTAGCACAACTAAAAGTGTGTGTGGATACTATGTGGTCCCTATTGGTGTACATGGATGGAAAAATAAGGAGTATTAGTATGTGTGAGAGACAGCTGTGTGTGCATACATATAGCACAGTATCTACAGACATGGCCTTTAGCGCTCATGGGAAGAGAGTTCGCTAGTGTCAGTAATGACTCATAAAATTTCGATCTCTGTTTAGGCCACTGCTAAGTGTCCCGAACAGTTGCATAAATTTGTATTCATGCAACCGTCTCTCTTTCGGGGTTTTAAGATTACCTTTGAGTATGGCAACCCTCAGATCGTTCATCTTATGGCCAGAGTCAGAGAAATGTTCGCCAACAGGACTGTCTCTTGTTCCGCGTGTGATGCTGTGGCGATGCAGGTTCATTCTCTTGTTTAGCCCCTGTGTTTAGGATCTGGCACACTTACCGAGAATATTTCTGGCTGGGTGGAGGGCATTCTAAAACCACTTGTCAGGAACACACCCAGCTATATCCAGGATACCACCGACCTGCTAAACAAACTGAATGCCATTGGCCCCCTCCCTACAGGAACACTACTAGCAACTATGGATGTAGAGTCACTTTATACAAACATCCCCCACGAGGATGGGATTTCAGCCTGCAGATACTTTCTGGGATCGCAGGAGCCACTCACAGAGACAGTGACTAAATGCATTGAATTTATTCTGACCCATAACTACTTCACATTTGGAAATGACACATACCTCCAGACAACCGGGACCGCTATGGGTACTCGGATGGCGCCACAGTATGCCAATCTGTTCTGCGCAAAACTGGAAAGTGACTTTCTGTCCACCTGTCACTTGAAACCCCTTACATACCTTCGCTACATCGATGACATCCTCCTGATTTGGACCTCTGGCGAACAGGACCTCCTACAGTTCTATGACAACTTCAATACGTTCCACCCGACCATCAACCTCAAACTCACCCATTCCCCGGATGAAGTACATTTTCTAGACACCACCATTACTATAAAGAACAACCAACTACAGACTTCTGTATACCGCAAACCTACAGACAGAGCCAGCTATTTGAGGGACAACAGCTTCCACCCGACACACACCAAACATGCAACCATCTACAGTCAAGCCATACGATACAACCGGATATGCTCCGACACAGCAGACAGAGACCAGCGGATTAAAGCCTTGAGATCAGACTTTATAAACCGTGGATATAACCACAGAATTGTAGACCAGCAAATTCACAAAGCCACCAGAATACCAAGAAGTGATCTCCTTGAATACAAACAGAAGGAGACAAGCGACAGGGTTCCTTTGGTGGTCACATATAACCCACACCTAGGAGACCTACGCAAGATCGCCAGGAAACTACAACCCATCCTCCAGGAAGATACAAGACTGCAACAGGTCTTCCCTGAAGCACCCTTATTATCATACAGACAACCCCATAATATCAAGAATATTATGGTGAGGAGTAAAGTATTCAGCAGTACAACTGAATGCGGGACAAAACCATGCCAGGACCCAAGATGCAAAACCTGCGCAATGCTCTACACAGCGGACACAATACAAATACCACACAAGAATCGGGAATACAAAATCAGAGGAGGGTTCACCTGTTCCTCCAGCAATGTCGTGTACCTCATCATGTGCATGAAATGCCCAGGGGGCTGCTACTACATAGGTGAGACAGGACAGGGGCTAAACAAGAGAATGAACCTGCATCGCCACAGCATCACACGCGGAACAAGAGACAGTCCTGTTGGCGAACATTTCTCTGACTCTGGCCATAAGATGAACGATCTGAGGGTTGACATACTCAAAGGTAATCTTAAAACCCCGAAAGAGAGACGGTTGCATGAATACAAATTTATGCAACTGTTCGGGACACTTAGCAGTGGCCTAAACAGAGATCGAAATTTTATGAGTCATTACTGACACTAGCGAACTCTCTTCCCATGAGCGCTAAAGGCCATGTCTGTAGATACTGTGCTATATGTATGCACACACAGCTGTCTCTCACACATACTAATACTCCTTATTTTTCCATCCATATACACCAATAGGGACCACATAGTATCCACACACACTTTTAGTTGTGCTACAAACTCTCACATTTCCACACCCACCCACACCATTTATATCCCTCTCACTCCACACACACCTTGTGTAGAGCACTGTTTATACTGTGGGCTCTCCATTCATTTTTATTCACACTGATACACATACACACTCTTTCTTCACTTGCTTTCAGTTACCCTTTGACACCTCTAGCCATAAAACACATCCACACCGGGGGAAGGAGAAGCACAGATAACATTCCAAGAGACACCGTTTTCAAGTTATCCTTGCTTCATTCATTGTAACATCGCCGGAAGAAGAGATCAGTGTATCTCGAAAGCTCGCACAAATAAAAGCATTTCGTTAGCCACAGAACGGTATCATCTATTTATTTTTTGATTATATATATATATATATATATATATATACATATACAGTATATATATATATATATATATATAAACTGTACACTGTGCTGTGAAAATACATTTTGCAAGTAAAATGGGTTCCTGCCCCAAAGTGCTTAGTAATATCATTTTGGTATCTATGAAGGTAAGGTGACTTGCCCAATGAGAGCTGACAAAACGCTGGGACCGCCGGGCAGTGGGGGGAGAGCTGTAACAAATGTCTGGAACTGGTAGCACACCTGAAAAGCTGGACTCAACTTCTGCATCGGGCTGCCAGGGACCTCTGTGTGCCCCAACTCACCTCAGATGCGGGGCCCACTCTAGCCACCCACCCTATGCTTCCAGCCAGGTGGCCAATGCCGGAAGTTTAGCCCACGAAAATTCAGGCCAAACGTCCGCATCCAGCTATGGGGCTTCAGCTGCCCTCCACCATGGGACCCTTCATGAGTGGAGCATCGGTACTGCTGGGGTTATCTCAGCTACTGGAACATTGGGACCTTGGTGTCTGGTACTAGGGTACATGGACCCATAGGAGGCCCAGCCAGGTACACATTTCCTCAGGCCATCTCCCAAGAGACCGTCAGGAGTAGGGGTGGATTGTGGTAGGCAGGGGCCATACCAGCAGATATAACTGTTTGATCACTCGGCAGTATCAACTCTGCAGGGGGCACGGGATTGGCAGGCCACAGGTATTGCTTCCCACAATTTTGACATTGTGCCATCATACTGACCTCTCCCCCAGGTATTCTGGAGTGAGGGCACACACATTGAAGAAACTGTCTCCCATAGACTGTAGCCACCAGAAAGCCTCCTGGTAGGGAATAGTTGATTAGATCTAACTCTGACATGATGAGGTAGATAGAATAGGCACTGTAGCAAGGCAGAGGACTAGCAAGCTGCCTTCACTTCTCCACAGCTCTGCAGAAGTGAAGCTACCCAGGGAGTGGAAAACTCCTCCCATGGTTTGGAAACAAAATCCTGATTGGTACAAAGCATTGCTCCTCCCCTAGGTGGAAAACAAGGATGGGGTGGGATGGACCAAGCAGTGACCAGACTCCGCATGAGCCAGTCATTATGAGGGGTGTGGCTACACTTTGCTGCCGAACAAGGTTGCAACTTTTCAGAACTTTTTGCAGACTGGGTTTTGCAGAAAGGATGTTGGCCTCCTTCAACTCATGCGGTCCCATGATTTCAGCGGGAACGCCATCTTAGCTTCTTTTCAGTACTCCATTTTGGGAGCACTGCAATAGCGCTAGAATACAATTACACGGGGTCCCCGGAGATGCATCAGGGGCCCGCCTCTAAAGTGCACAAGGTCCCTCATGGTTCACTGTAAGAGGCCTGTCCCTTGTAGAACAGTAGTGTGGGGTACACGCTCCCGGGATAATTTTCCCACCGGGTACACCCCCAGAAGCACAGTATGTTGTGCTTGGTGCACGGGTAGCCCCAGACCCTGCAAGGTCCCGTCCCATTAACTATGTGTATTGGTACCAAAAGGTCCTCAAAGTACACTGTGAAGACCCTGGCACATGTTCAAAGGAGGATGAAGGGTACCACGCTCCCTGGTGACACCTCGGGTGCGCCCCAACTCGCACAGATCATTATGAACAGGTGCACAGGGTGCGTAGTGAGGTTTGTCCTGTCCCTGTCTTGGACTACAATGCAGGGTAACCACTTTCCCCGGTACCATACCCTTGGGGTGCGCCCCAAGAAAATCTTTATGGTAAGGGCTTAGGCAGCCTCCTCCCCAATGATGCCTCGAGGAGGGACTCCCCCTTCCTTGACATGAATGGGTGTCTGGAGTCCTTGGGGTAGCATCAGGGGCCCGGTCCCGGCCGCTTTAACTACCGCTGCTGCCAGTGCAAAGTCTATAAAGTCTGTCCTGCCACTGCCCATCTCAGCAGCACCTCCATTTGTAGCACAATTTAATACTAGTGTAGATGAGCAGGGGGTTTCCAGAGCAGAACCGCATTGATTTGAGATCCTGGGACCCCCAGCTTCCCGAGATACAGGCCCCGTTATGGGTATCTCCTATGCATTTAAATGTCCCGCGTCACGTGACCGTGGGAATAAAATGCATAGGAGATACCGGCAACCCATACCAGGGCCTGTATCTTGGGAAGCAGGGGGTCCCACGAACCTCAAATCAATGCGGTTCTGCTCTGGAGACCCCCTGCACATCTACACTAGTATTACATTTTATATTAAAAACTTTTGATCGCTGGCGAGATATGCGCAGGGAGAAGAGTCTCTCTCTGTTTAGCTCTCTCTGCAGCTGAAAGAAATCGCCTGGTAAGGCCTTTTCAGAAAGGCGATCATCACATTGTCGGCTTCACGCCCGTTTTGGGAATTTTGCTATCACAGGTAATCGAGGCTTTCTGAATACCGTGACAGCAACGCTCAAAAAACTGGCGAATTAAATTGCTCGGCGATTTTTTTTTATGAAGGCTTATAGAATAGGCCCCTAAGTCTTTACTATACGCAGACGATCTGCTCCTGCTATCTCCAACAGAAAAGTGCCTCCAACAGAAACTGGCAATACTAGAAACATTGAGCCAGACATGGGCACTCTCTGTGAACCTAAACAAAACCAGAATAATGGTATTCCAGAAAAAAAATAAAAAACATCCAACCATATCGCATTTCACACTGAATGACAACTCACTGGAACAGACAGTGAGCTTCACATACCTTGGTCTAACAATCTACTTATCAGGGAAATTCACCCTTGCCATAAATACACTGAAGGAGAAGGCCAGCAGAGTATTCTATGCAAAAAGAAAACAGCTGTACAACCTAAAACACCCAATAAGAATCTGGATGAAAATATTCAACAGCAGCGAGGTGTGGGATCCTGTGACATACTCAGACTACACAAAATGGGATACCAGCCCAACTGAAATAATGCATTTGGAATTCCTTAAACACCTTCTCCAAGTACACAGGAGTACATCAAACAATGCATGCCAGGCTGAGCTGGGCCGCTTTCCACTACAGCTTCCAGTTCCAGTTCAGAAGAGAGCACTGACATTCTGGGCTCACCTAAACAACAGCCATCCACAGTCTTACAGCTATAGAGCAATGAAAAGCCAGGACATCCTCACTAAACCCTGTGCCATCAAACAACTTGTCCTCTGACTCCAAGAACAAAACTCCTCACAGATCAACAACCTGCCAGAAAAACAAATCAACTCAATCACCAGCGAAAAGAAGGCGCAATATGTGACTATGTGGGAAAAGGATATCCAGCGCTCAAAGAAGCTGGAGACCTACTACAGTCTACAGAGAGAATACACTCTGGCACCTTACCTACTGAAGGAAAGAGACCCAAAACAGAGACAGACCTTGAGCCAGTACAGAATGAGCGCCCAGAGCCTGGAAATAGAAACAGGCAGAAACAGATAGAACTGGCATATGCAACAATGTAACACAGTCTCTGCATAAAACAATAAAGTGTTTTTGCTTATCTATCAGTCCTTTGGAGCAGACATCACTGCTTCAGCATGGCCTTGCATACCTTTTTCCTAGGGGAACTCAGCCCCACCTTGAGCCCAGAGCAACTCATCTGTAGATCCTCTTTACCAGCTTCCACAGCTGGGAAGCACTTTCTATCCCCCCCCCCCTCTTCTCTGGGGAAAACAGTCTCACACTCTGTGACTCCCAGCATTGTCTCTCTGTGTTTGTCTTAAACACTTCCTTGTTTCACTGAGGACCCCAGCCCCTGATTAATTAGATTTTAGCTGCTGCTCTTTTTCTGAGGAAATCAACGCTCTGTGGACTGGAAAGCACACTTACTTCACTGTTCCAGCCTACTGAGTCAGTGACTCTGTCACATAACCTTCCCCCTGTTATTCATGTACTGTATAATCATTGTATCCTATCCCCTATTGTACATGCTTTGGCAATACTGAAATGTTCTTTCGTCATGCCAATAAAGCTTATTTGATTTGAGTGAGTGGGGAGAGAGAGAGAGGGGGAGTGAGGGGAGAAAGAGTGAGGGGAGACAGAGAGAGTGAGGGGAGAGAGAGAGAGTGAGGGGGAGTGAATGAGGGGGGAGAGAGAGGGAGAGTGAGGGGGGAGAGGGAGAGAGAACTCACTCCAAGAACAAAACCCCACACAGATCAACAGCCTGCCGATAAAAGAAATCAACTCAATCACCAGCGAAATGAAGGAGCAGTATGTGACTATATGGGAAAATTAAATCCAGTGCTCAAAGAAACTGGAGACCTACCACAGCCTAATAAACACATCATTTTCAACAAATTTCCTCCCAGGGTTTAAGCTCACCCCACCCCATTTTTTTAAGAAGCAGGTTTTTTCATGTACCTGTGCAGGACAGATCAATTGAGACCATTCTCCCTCCACAGCAGAGGTAAATGAGAATTTTCACAGGTAGTGGTAGGACCTGCATACTGGTCATGCCATGAAGTGGCTGCAGGCTTATAACACTTTGGCCAAAGGGTTTAACTAAATTACCCTTACCCATGAGAATACCCATGAGAATACTAACAAAACGTTGCCCCCCCCCCCCCCCTATTTTCCCTTTTCCCCTCTCCCCATTCCCCCTTCCCATACCTCCCCATGTGTGGTTATTCCCTTGTATTTTGTTTCCCTGACCCTGTGTGTGTTTCCCTTGCAATTGTGCATTCAGAATCACTTTACTTTTTGTGTTGCTGCACACGTGTATGGCATGGTTCCATTATTATAGTCTTATGCTTCTATCATTACATTTTGGATTTGGCATATTCCCATCTATGTATTCATTTTGCATCAGTGAGTGCCGGGAACCCCTTTGTTCTTTCATATTGTCTGGAGGTATTAGGGTCCTTATTGTTCTCTTGAGCACCCTGTGTCTATTATCATTAGCGTGCATTTTCTGAGTGCTGTCTATCTCTTTATTTTGTTGTACTATATCAGCACCTGTCACAGGCAGAGATGCCCACTAACCACCGCAGGCCTGTGTGTAATTGTTACCCAGGTACTGTGTAATCATTATAACCAACCCACTTTTATTCACCTGCTGTGTAATTATTATACCCTACCACCTGTTACTCATGTACTGTAAGTAGCCCCCTTTCCCTGTGGCTAAGGGAACTATGTGTGCTGTTGATTACCTGTGTGGCTTACAGGAGGCCTAGACCTCCACCACTGGAAGCCTGGGGTGGTCTTGGTCCTCTGTTTACAGCGCCTCCCCCTGGGAGCGATTCTAGCGCAGCAGGATAACCCCTCGCAGGAACCAATACATTCATTAATTACACACACAGGGTATATAATGGGAGTTTTACACAATACACAAACAATAGTGCATATAGCAGTACAACGCAATACCAGGCAAGGCCCCACAAGGCTATATCCACACCATACGCCACCCCGGCAGAACCCCCAAAGTACTAAGGTGCCTGGGCACATAACCACCACGGGGTCCACAAGGTCAGACCCACCCAAACAGTGTGTGTGGAGTAGCGCTACCCACAGTGTAAGGCCATTGGTGCACTTAAGATCCCTTTCTGGTCTTAAGCCAGACCAGGCCGACTCGGCTGATGTATCTGCCGAACCGCAACGTGGTCCCACACCACGGTCTGCTGGATCCTTTCCTTCCCTTGTCCTCAGGCATCCGCCTCTGGAGGGATCTCCAGCTGGAGTGTGTCCCTTTAATTGCCTTTAGTTGTCTGTGGTCTGGTCCCAGACCGCAGGCACCAAGTGGCGTCCATCACGGATGTGCTAATACTGACACTAATGTGCTATGGGGAGTGTCCCAATTTGGGGGCCTTCCCAACAGCACACAAGTTATTGTTGGTCGGGGTCTACCTGGGACCTGAGGCGATATCTGGCCTAGTCCAGCAGAGCACTTCTCCCTGGACCTTACCTCACCCTGGCTGTCCTGCTTCGGACTGGTGTGGTCTGCTGAGCGCGCCAAATGTATCTATCTCTCTACGCGCCGATGTAGCCCCATGCTAATGGCCGCACTCTGTGTATTTGGGCCACAGCGGAGCTCCAGCGATCCGGTTGCCAGCCTGCAACCCTACCGCCGAACTCCCTGCTCCCCGCCGGGTCCACCCGCAGCCCTGATGGCACTCGTTCAGCTCTGCAGCCGTGCCAAGGACCAGAAGGCAAAGGTGAAATGGCTACATGTACAGTATAATCATTATACCCTACCCCCTGTTATTCATGTACTGTGTAATCATTATACCCTACCCCGTTATTCATGCTTTGGCAATACTGAAATGTTCTTTCGTCATTCCAATAAAGCTTATTTGATTTGAGAGAGTGAGGGGGGTGAGAAATAGTGAGAGTGGGGGAAAGAGAGAGAGGAGAGTGAGGGGAGAGAGAGAGTGAGGGGACAGAGAGAGTGAGGGGACAGAGAGAGTGAGGGGAGAGAGAGAGTGAGGGGAGAGAGAGAGTGAGGGGAGAGGGAGGAGAGGGAGGGGGGAGAGAGAGAGTGAGGGGAGAGAGTGAGGGGAGAGAGAGAGTGAGGGGAGAGAGAGAGTGAAGGGAGAGAGAGGATGCAGAGAGAGAGAGAGAGAGAGACAGAGAGGGGAAGAGAGAGGGTTAAGAGAAAGAGAGGGGGGACTGTCAGGGACGCCAACAGGGGAGGCCCAGGTGGAAACTCTAGTCCTGGGCCCTAGGAAAGCCGTCAGCAGCCCTGACCAGCAGCACCTATATAATGAAACAGCCTGATCCCTGTCACAGAAAGATATTGATACTGGTTAGATATAAATAGATAGACAAACGAGCGATTTGCCGTGTCCAACTTATATATACCGGAACTAGTCTAATTCCAGAGAAGTACTGTATGAGGTTAAAGGACATTTTAAACCCATTTTCAGATTACAAAAATGTATAAAAATGTAATAACTCTGTTGCACTATGCATTAACTTTTATACCAGAAGTAATTACTTCTATCAAACATAAGATGGCGGTAGTACAAAATGTAATATTTTATTATTCTCATCTATTTTTTTTTCAAATTCTTAAAAAAAGTTATATAAAAAAAACATTAAAAAAAAGTAATTACTACAGTGGCATACAGATACTATTAATCACACTGAAAAAGAATTATTAATAGCAACGCAATAGGATTACATTTTTTTAAACTTTTAATTGTGCTTGTAAAAGAATGATACTATGTTCCTAAAGTTAACTTTTGGGTTCTGCACTTTGTTGTGCTTTGAATGATGTCTACAACATTTCTGGAAGGCTCAAAAGCCAGCAACATATTTAAACAGATGTTGTTTCATAAATGTTAAGAAGGTTGATACTGTACTACAGTGGCCCGGGGCCTAAGACGGCAACATTTGGGGGGCGGCAAAAATGTCCGCCCCCATATACTTTGCTGTGCCCATTGTGACAAACGCCCCTCTTTTGTAGCGCTGACGTCTGCCTGGGTTCTTCCCAACACAGTCTTCTAGAGTTAATTATACAACAAACAGGATCATGCAAAGTATTACGTTGCTTAACTCAGGCTTCTGCCTGCTTTATTTTCATCCAAATAAGGGACTGCAGCTTTAACATGTGCAGGCAGGAGGCACTCAGACATTAACCTTCAGCGGTTTACTCATATCAGTGTTATAGCATTTCACACAGTGTCATTTTTAAGAACAAACCAAATCAAATAAACAAAATCCTATCCCATTCAGGGATCTAACTACACAGCAGAATCAGCCTCTCTAACTGCTGCTGGGCCAACTAACCTGGTTCCCCAGTTTAAAACAATGCCCTCTCATTTAGGGTCACTAGATAAAGCATACAGTCTTTTGATACGGCAATAAACATGTGTTTGTCTTATCTGTTCGTGGTGGGAACTCGGTCCCAAGTGTCCAGGCAAATCCTCTGGTACTGTGTTACTTGAAGGGGCCGTCCACCCCGAACTGGATGCAGGGGAGCAGCGACACCCCCAGCCCCCAGGCTCTAAGAAGAGAGACTGAAATGCAAACCTCTCTGCTCTAAATATCTGTGCTAGTGATTAGGAGAGCAGGTGAGGGAGAACTAGACACATTGTAATCTGTGGTCTGGATTTTCCATCCACCAGCCTGAGTTAATGTGAAGCTGTGGAATGGATCATTTTGCACAATTCCTGCACTTTCTGACCTAAAACCGGGTAGAAAGCTGCATAACATCTTTGGACTATGTCACACCATCGAGTCTGATGGGATGTCATTTAGCTATGGCGGCCATCTCCTGCCTCCCTCCTTCTGATCCGCAGCATCTGATTGCGATGACAACACAACGTCGCTGCGTCAAATGACGTCATGACGCTGTGTTACCATGGCAATGTGAAGCCGTGCGACGTGACATTGCTGTGGTTCAGAAGGTGTAGGGGACGGCAGGTAAGGAGGCCGCCACAACAGCTGCGCCTAGTGGCGGCGGACTTTGAAATCCGACGCTGACTGTACATAAACGTTGAGATATATCACTCTTGTAATGTTAAAATTCCCATTCCATGTAATTAATAAATAGACAAAGATGGGTCAGAAAGAAGCTATACAATGGGGGTGGTTATTCATTAAACTGTAACGGTGCTGATTGGGGCACTATCGCATGGAAACTCCAATTGACTTCAATAGGAGTCTGTGCCATTGTGCCCCGATCGGCATATTAAAAAATGGGAGAATATTAAAAAATTAGCAAAGAGAATAGTTATAAAAATGAGAGAATTTTTGCAACTTCAGAAAATAGAATATTGCAAATTGCTAATTGTAGAATAATCAAAAATGTATAAACCATGAAAAAAACATGTATGTATTTATTTATTTATTTTAAACTTGTGAATCAAATTACGCCCATCTGTAATAATTATGTCTGTGCAATGTTTGAGCCAAATTGCATGAGTACAAGTCCTTAAAAACATTACTTTTTGGGGACTGACTTTAGTCTGCAACAATAGAGTGTAGCAGAAAGAAATTCTGCAGTCACCAGTTTGATAATTGAATCAGTAGCTATTATAATGTATATTTTATCAGCCTGAATAAGCTCCAACATTTTCTATTTTCCAAAAATGTCCATGATGATGTGATGTGAACGGTGGTACCTCTGGAGTACCCTATACATTATTTCCCTAAATCACTGGGGTCTTAGTCTACTCTAATGAATAGCAAACATTACCAGGAAGCGTCTGCACATAAATAGGGTCCAATTAGCACCATGGTTCTAGAACAGTGGTTTCCAACCAGGGTTCCTAGGAAACTTTGAATTCCCCGGGCATCCCTAAAGGGTTCCGTGCAATTTTCTGGTCATTTGAAAATGGTATCAAATAAAGAAGCATTTACAATGCATCTGATCACAGAGTTTCTATTAGAGATGGTTGGGGGGTTCCTCAGAATTTCACTTAGGGTTCCTTAAACAAAAAATGGTTGGAAACCACTGCCCTAGAAAATGTATGTTGCAAATACTGTGTTCTTATAGTATAGTCAAATTAGCACCTGGTCCTTATAGTTTCATCATTAAAAATGGTTCCTAAATTAAGAACAGCCATTAATCCAACTTTTAATTGGATGCTAAAACAAGGCAAGTGTTTAACTTTTATAGTGCTCTAATGACGTATTGTACCTGGTACAGCATGGCCCAACGCACGCGAGAGGCCCCTTATGACGTACCAGGTACTTGCTCATTTTCTAGGAGTGATCGGTCTGACTGCTGTGATGGAGTGGCCAGCCCAATTAAAATGGACGCGAAGACCCATCCGGGATCCAGTGCCTGGTCACGTCATGTACAGTAATCACTCCTGGAGGGACCACCTGATCTGAAAGTGACGAAGGTGCGGTGGCACTCTGGTGCTACTCAACCCCTGGTGTTCTAAAGTTTAAAGTGTGTGTGCCCATGTTGAGCTCACTTAAATAAATTGGGAATATATACATTTTCTCCACCTGTTGAGTCGTTATATTAACTGTGTGGTAGTGGAAAATCAAAAATACTGATTGTCTAAAAATGAGTAATGATTTCTTTATTACAAGCAATTGCATGGAGACCAAAGTGACAAAATCTCACAGGCTTGGTCTGAACACTCAAAACATAAAACAATTTTCATATATTAAAATCACTGGATATATTACGTACTTACTATACAGCCAAACAAATGTAATGCCCATATAAGGATTATGAAAAACACCTATTATGCCAAGCTAAACAGAAGGAACTTTTCACCCTCTATTCCTATGACAACAACTGTAATCTTGTTAGTTCGTATGACCCATCGAGTTGCTAACAGTAACCCTTCTTTTTTGGTAAACAATCTTGTCTTGAGTCTCTCCACTATCTCATGCTCCCCGACCTCCTCATACATTCCTTACAAAGTGTTCAAAACTGATTAACCCTTTTTTCACCAGAGTAGTCTTAGGGGCCTATTCTAGTAGCCTCGATAACCATCTTATCGAGGATTTTGAGCAGCTCTGGCAAAATGTTGCTAGGTAGCTATTCAGAAAGCCTTGATAAGTTGGTTAAGTCACACGGGGAAAGCATTTTATTGCAATCTCAGGCTCTGGCCTAACACATTGCGCGGGAGCTGAAAAACAGCCCAAACTCGCAATTTTTTGAAAATCGTGCAATTCTAGTAGCGTTGATAATCTTATTGGGGCTCTAGAATAGCAATTTGATCAAGGGATTGGATGAAGGGGGTAGTTTCCCCAAGGGTGGATGGTTAGGCCTACCGGGTGGGTAGCGGGAGTGGTTAACCCCTTCATTACCATAGCGGTGATTACCTTCCCGGCTGGCCTAACCACCCACCCTGGGCAACTACACCCTTCAGCCACCCCCTCTGCCCCCAATAAACATGCTATTCAGGTTTAACCCCTTCATTGCTTTAGCGGTTAGCCGCTAAGGTAATGAAGCTGTTTTAATAAAAAAATGTATAGCAGTGTGCGGGAGCAGGGGATCTCCGGAGAAGAACCGCATTTATTTCAGGTCCGGGAACCCCGTGCTTCCCGAGATACAGGCCCCATTATGGGGTGCCAGTATCCCCATGCAATGTTTAAATGTCCCACGTCACGTGACCGGGACATTTAAACGCATAGAAGATACCGACACCCCATAACGGGGTCTATATCTCGGGAAGCAGGGGTTCACCGGACCTAAAATCAAAGCGGTTCTTCTCTGGAGACCCCCTGCTCCAGCACACTACTATTAATTTTTTTATTAAAACAGTGTGATCGCCTGTGAGAGCTATGCAGGAGAGGTGGCTCGCTCTGTGCAGATTTCTATGCAGCTGGGCCAGATCGCACAGGGAGAACTTTGATAGAGGCTGAGATGAGTTTGCTGCTTCACCAAGTGGTTTAGGCATTTTCTCGCCGCATGGTTTGAGATGGGTTCAAATGACAAACTGTTCGGCGAGAACATGCCAAACTTTGCAATGTAGCAGCAAACTCATTGAGGCTACTGGAATAGGCCCCTTAGTATACCATTATGTGTCTCGGAGACCCCATGCCATAATCCAATTCTCAGGCCCAAGTTTCACACTACCACAACTGCTACCAGGCAAATGGTCTTTTGCATCTATTTACAGTCAACTTTAAATTGCACAACTCACCGCAGACCATTCTTAAACATACTAGAAAAAATTGGGTGCTCATACAAATTATACAGCTAAGTACACTGTTATAGTATTGTATAGTCACTGTGCATTTTTATAGCTCATCTATTTCCCGCAAGCCGTGTTGTGCAGCTCCTTCACTGGAGCACTTTTGAATTTGCCGCTATAGCTCCCCTCTTCACCGCGAGGAGCTGGTATCATTGCGGTTATACTACTCTTGGCGCCGGGCGCTTTTGCGCATGCCCACACCACGGAGGACAGAGGGAGGGCGTATAGACCGCCTACTCTGCCCGTGTGAAGCGTGGACAGCCGTGACATCCATCTATTCTCTGGATTCCAGATGGTCACACGTGGCAGACGCCCAAGGGATGGATAGGAGCTGTACTTGAGCCGTATGAGAGGGGATACTCTCCAATTATCCACTGCCTGTTACCAGCTAGGCTCCGGTAAGTGGGCATTTCAGCTAGCTCCAGGATACCATAGGGACTTTTTTCATTGTGTGTTTTTATTTGCACTGAACTATCAGTTGTTGTATTAAATGCCTTTTTATATTTTCAGTCATCTGTTTGTCTCAGCATTTGTTAGTTTTAGTGTTTGTCAGTAGTGTTATATGTTTCCTTGTTTAATGTCATTACTGAATTACACTATGTATGCTTTTTATTCTTTCTCATGATTTGACCGCCCACACGAGGAGAGCCCTGGTGGACATCAACTTCCATCCAGCTGTTTATATCCTTTCATTCAGTGTTACTTGGGGCCCTGCGCCATAGATATAACGTATCCTTTCTATAGTCAGAAAATAAGCCAAAGCACACCAGGACAAAATGATAGCAAAAAACTTAGATACACTGTATTTCAGAGTAACTCTGCACTGTAAATATAAAAAATTTCGCTATCATCTTTGCTTGTGTGTGCTTTTGCTGATCTTTTTACAACTCAAAATTGGGAGCTTTTTTCCCAACTCTAAATCCCCCCCTATGCCACAAAACAGCTCTTAAAATCGATGATAAGAAAGTGATTTTCATGTGTCTATTAACCTACTGCCATGTACCCATGTGGTTCAGATATGGACAAACAGATTAGCATAATCTGGGGCAATATTGGAGCCTTTAGTGATGCTTTGTTATTGGATATAAAAGGAATCCTCACATCTGAAATATATTGTATTTAAAATAAAGACAGTAAATCAATATAGAATTTAAATTTAATCAAGGTATCACTCTGGAAATCAATTTTGACTAAAATGGTGCCAAATGTATCTATGATCCATAAAAAAAAAAGTAGTGTCTTGGATCTAAGATGACATTTGGCACAAACAGAATTTAAATATTTTATGTATAAACAATACCAATGGTAGAAACAGTCATTCCCAGTCACTATTGGTCTTCTCAGTGAATATAGGGGATCCGTGTGGATTATTGGGAGCGTACCGTATGTAAGACTGGTCTCACTGTATTTTTTGAATGATTTTCTTACATTTAGAATCTGTACGTCCCTGGGGAAATCCCTTTCCTACTAGATTGTCAATTTTCCTGCTAATAGTAGATATGGGATCTTTATTTAGGTGCTTATAATATGCTATATTACTGATCTGACATACAGTATAATCTATTGTTTGTAGTATTGTAATATTAATCATCCGGTTTGAATATAATACTTTTGTCTCTACTGACTCTAAATAATGTTATACTAAGTAGAGAATATAATACTTTTTCTCAGGGCGTAATAGATTAAAAACGTACGGAGTTTCTCATTTCAAAACATCTAATGAGTTTCAAGAAGGTTGTCTAGCAATTGTGATTCGGCAGCTGCAATTGTGACTATGCAGCCCTCTTCAGGATGAACTCTGCTCAGCCCACATGGGGAGGGTGCCTTAAACATAGGCTTTTTACAACATTTCCTGACCAGCTGTTCCAGGGGTATCACATTTGCTGCAGCTCAAACAAAATCAACACATTCTCAAAATTTCCTTTGGAACCTGTTACAAAATCAGGACCCTCGTGAAAAACCCTAATAGCGAGCTCCCAGCAGACTGCATGGCCCAAGAACTTAGGCAGTAAGTGCCCTGAGCAAGACCTGGCAAACGTGAAAGGGACAACGCAAGGAACAAGGAGGTTGTTACACATTGTTCTGGAAGCGTAAACAGGAAGAAGAGTGCCTGCTTCATACTGTATATAGTAGATGAGTTTGCCATCAACTTGCTCAAAGTAACTCACCCCTATTAGAATAAACAAGACCCTCCACTCTCAGGGGCCTATTCTATAAACCTTCATAAGAAAAAATCCCCGGGGATTGTCTTTTCACCACTTGTATAGGTATACACTATGATCAGTTTTTTTTGCTTATTTCCACTTATTGTGAGACTACCTTCAAGATACATATGAAGACCCTCAAGTCAACGGGACTGGACATTTTTGATGGTCAGATAATATCTGCAATTTGGATTTATTTTTAGGCGCTGGATTGTTTTGTTTTTTGTATTGCGTTTGATCTGATTGGTCATCTTTTCCTGGCAGCATTACTTTTAAGATTTGTGGGTATATACCTTTAGTGTCTAGGTTACACTAGTGATTAATTATTGCAACAGCGCTATATGCACAAATTATGTTTTCGCTATCACCCAATTGCACTCTTTTATTGATCTTCTCAACACTAATCCATCCAATCTCACTTCCACTCGCCATCACTATTGGTCATCAGCCTTGGAAAACCTTAGTGTGGGTATATGCCATCTAAAGCAACAACTTTGACTTCATCGTCATTGCTCGCCAGCTACAGGAACATTTTTGTAAACATAAACCTCTCTACATGGCCTACTTTGACTTAATACATTTTTTTATGAAAACCTTCAACGCTATAAACCAAGAAGCAATGTAAAGGATCATTTTGAAGTATGAATGCCCACCAAAATTCATCATCATTTTTTGTCTGCTACATGACAATATGCAAGCTGTGTTTAACAGTAATGAGAACAATTTTTTAAATAATCTTTGTGTGGCTATTAACTTTGTTTTATATTAAGCCGATAAGCAGCTTAGCTTCAGGTAGTTGCATACGGCAGAGGAATAATCTCTCTTATTTAACTACACTTCACTAAATTAAATCATAAACTATAAGAAATAAAATGTGAACATCAGCACACATTCCCAAGGTTAATACACTGTTATCTTAATGCCTCAACAGATACACAGACTCATTACAAATGATTGCCTATATATCATTCATTTTGTAGTCCCTATAAAAACACATTTTACAGTACATAAAATGTTGTGAGATCATTGAAGAACTAAGTAGTTAAGCACAAAGGCCCATATGTACTAAGCATGTTACTCCGTGAGACATCCTCGGGCGTTGAAAGAAATCCTTCCGGCCCATTCAAGATAACCATTATAACAAAAGTCAAGACAATCTATGTTGCTTGAGGCTGAATATTTATTACACTGCTTCTTATAGAATATAAGATATATGATGCCTTTCTTAGCATATAATCAGAAGCATTCTGTTCATTTTTCTTCTGAACCATACAAAATAAATGGATATTATGCATGGTGAGATTTTTTTTGGTATGGATATTTTGGAGAAGTTGGTCTTCATATTTTCACAGATCTAGTAATAAATCTGACTTTTTTTTTACTCGCCCCTTGAAAAAATATGTATATTTCCAGACACTTATATTGTATAGTTACACATTTAAAGCGTTTTGTGCTCAACAATCTTATGGAACAGGCATCAAATTATTTTCAAATATGTAGCCCAATACTGTAGAAGTTTTAGTACAGTGGAAGGCACACTTATCTAAGGCCGCGCGACCAGGTCATTGATTGGTTCGGAGGCTGTCACATGTGGTGACAGCCTCTGAAAAATAAAATTTGACCAGCTTCCAAATTTCGCATCGCTGCCGTCGCTCCCTCGCGTCGCGCTTACTATAAGTGCACGCGACAGTGGCAATACATTTGTTTTCGGGCGATGTTGCTTCGCCGGCGACGGAACTATAAGTGCAGCCTTAGGCTGAAACAAACGGATTACACTATATAAACGGATACACTATCACCGGGGGATGTACCTTCTGAGAGATTGTCTCTTTTATATTTCCAATCCCTACCTTCTTGTTGGACTCTCATACTTACCTTGATTCCAGGATTTTTCATCATTGTTACCCATTATGGAGTGGAATAAGCCCCAATATATACTGCAAGGAAGTTCCCTGCCACAGATATATATATCTGTATATATATATATATATATATATATACAGATATATATATCTGTGGCAGGGAACTTCCTTGCAGCTCTATTGTCTGTGCTCCGACACCTGATTAGCTGCCCTTATGAATTGTGGGTTTTGTAGTCCCTACGGAGCCCTTTGCCTGTAATGGCCGCTGGGCTGTCAGTACCCTTCTGTGCATGTGCAGTGACACCTTGCGCAAGTGCAGAAGGGTACTGACAGCCCGGAGAGCATAAACAACATGGCGGCGCCCTGCAAAGGGAGCTTCCGGGAGCCTCCGGTGATCTGCTCACCATCCTGTATACCGGCACTGCCTCAGCCTCCTCCCTGCACTCACTGGAGGAGTGCACACTCTGCCACCTAGCACCCGTGTGCCCCAGCAACACTCGCAGAGGTAAGGAGACATGGGGTGCCCAGAGGGAGAACCTAGCCACATTCTCTCCCTGGTGAAAAGACCAACGTTCCCGCTTGGGGACAGCGTAACACCTAACCACACAGATTATATAATAAAAATGCATTGTAATATGTACAACTTATCACATGAGATACAGTAGTTCGCGCGCTGAGGAGCCATGCTAGTCGGAGCTGGGACAAGGAGAGGGTAGGGTGTGTGTGTGTGTGTGCGTGCAGGGTGTCTGTGACTCCGGCACTAGGTCAGAAACCCCCTTGGCCCCAGCTAGGCCCTAACTCCCCCTTTGAGCTTGTGGCTGCTGCAGGGACCATCCCAGTAGATAGGGACACTGCCCTGTAGTACAAGGGTGAGGGACCTGCCAGGACGCGGCGATGACCTGGCATCTGGTGGTTTGGGACCAGATCACCATACACAGAGAGAGACTATTATGGTGGGACCCTCCAGCTTGACTCCACTCCACGCGGAGGCGGACTCATCACTGACAAAGACGGCGTGGGACCGGTCTGCCCCCCTTGTCTCCAGTCGGCACTACGGGTGTTGGAGCACCCGGCAGGTATCTTCAAGTGCATCAACAGATCACACTTTAGTTGTGGGGAGCACTGTCACACAGATTGTGTGGGTTGACTCTTGTGGACACCAGGGTGGTTGGGTGCCAAGGTGTACTCAGTACTTTGGCGGAATATCCCATCCGAGTGTGGACACTGTGTTGGAGGGCACTGTAGGGTTACGGCCCTGCATGGCCTATTTGGTGTGGTTGTTATATTGTTATTGCTTTGTCATATGCATGCAGTAAACTGTTATCTATAGCAGTGGATCCAGTAACAGGGTTATCCAACATAGTAGGATCCCACACAGGTGGAGGTACTGTCACCAGACAGATCAGGTCCACCCAAGGCTCACAGCAGCGGAGGCCCAGACTCTTGTGAGCCACAGGTAATGCACCACACAATCAGTAGCCGCCATATTTCCCATAGGGTGAGGGAAACTGCACTACACAGAATATAACTGATGCCGGTTCTACTGAAGAATCAGCATGTCTATGTAGTGAATTCCTATTGGATTTGAAAAGTAGATTAGAAGATCTAGATTTATAATGAGTTTTAGTCCAAAATCTCGTTCTATCATTTTGATAATGCAATCGGTCATGATTCAATTTTGATTTCTTTCTATAATCTCTTTAATCTCTGATAACAATCCATTATTAGCACTGAGTTAATGGACCTCGGTGGTCTGGACCATCGGGAGTTATTCATTCAACTAGAATATTGGCATATCGAGGGATTATCGCACTGGAACTCATTGATGATAATAGGAATTTCTGTGCGGTCATTCCTTGATCTCCACTATTGCAATGAAATTTATTTACTTATTTATTTATTTATCAAATGTTTTACCAGGAAGTAATACATTGTGAGTTACCTCTGGTTTTCAACTATGTCCTGGGCATATAGTTAAGATGACAAATAATACATGGTTACAAATACAGTTACATAAGTGAACGGGGAATACATTATATACAAGACATTGCATGCACAGTTAAAGATAATATATATTATAGGCGTATTTAACAGTTACAGACCAGATTAAAATTTGAGACAACCTTAGTTTTGAAAGAACTTAAACTGGTGGTGGATGTGAGAGTCTCCAGTAGGTTGT
Source organism: Ascaphus truei (assembly GCF_040206685.1). Classification (NCBI taxonomy): domain Eukaryota; kingdom Metazoa; phylum Chordata; class Amphibia; order Anura; family Ascaphidae; genus Ascaphus; species Ascaphus truei. The sequence goes on from NC_134487.1 coordinate 31,757,090, forward strand.
TCCAGTTTTGGGGTGCACGGTAAGAGAAGAAGGAGCGGCTGGATACTTTGTTGAAACTTGGGACCATGAACAGTTTTTTGGAGTCAGATCTCAGATGATAAGTGCTGCATGTGAGGGGTGAGGAGCGTGTTCAGATAGACGGTTAGCTTGCCCAGAAAGTATTTGAAGGCAAGACAGGAAAGGTGAACTTTGCACCTAGACTCAAGTGATAACCAATCTAGTTCTGTGAGCATTTCACAGTGATGCGTGTTGTAGTTGCATTGGAGAACAAAACGGCATATTGAATTGTAGAGGGTGTCAACTTTGCTAAGGTGGGTTTGGGGTGCTGAGCTGTATATTATGTCTCCATAGTCGATAATTGGCCTTAGCATCTGCTGTGCGATACACTTTCTGACCAGCAGACTTAGGGAGGATTTGTTCCTGTAAAGTACACCTATTTTGGCATAGATTTTGGATGCCAGGGCATCAATGTGCTTCTGAATGTAAATGGGAGTCAAACCATATGCCCAGGTATTTAAAACTAGTAACAGCAACATTGGGCTGTGTTTACTGTTTTTGACCATTACAGACACTGCACACACTGAACTAGAATACCGATTTGGCACTAAACATTTGTTTTCTTTTTACTGCTTATTCTTTGCACCATTTTAGGAACATCTACCCATTTTCCATGGATCACCAATTCAATTTGTTTCAGCAGCTCTTAAAGGTTTATAAGGTGGGTGCTTTGCTTTATTGTACTGTATGACTCTGGTGATGGTAGCCACAGTAGGAAGTCAGACACGTTTGAACCTTCCTGTTTTCTAAACTTTTACTTAATACATTTTATAATACATAGTATTTGAGCAAATAGTGTGCGGTAGATTGTATTTATACGCGACAACAAGTTGGGAGAAGGGTGTTCTACTAGTATCTATGTCTTTTTATTGCAAATACTTCCAGAAATCATATCCATCATGGAATTTTTATTACATCATGACTTTAAAATGCTGTGCTGAAACATATGAACATGAGTGTAAGAATAATATAAATAAACAGACACGTCTTAAACTTTTAAAAGTTTTAATAATAACATATTCTCCAATCTCAGATTCCTTGTAAGTCCTTGTTGCTGTAACAACCCAATAAGCCAATGTAAAATATGTTTTTGTATGATTAAATAGTAGAGAACTCAGAATATCACAGAATATCTCACCGCAATGCGCTAGTGGGAGCAATAACCTTTGTTACATCAATAACTAATCATATCCTAATGATATCCTAATTCAAGTTATTTTTAAAACTGTAAGGAAGAGAAATCACATATTGTAAGTCCTAGCAAATTGAAACACTATCTTATACATACACTCAATACACCAAAAGGAGCACAAGACCATATTATTGTAATACACCTACATTTGGAATCATCATATCTAAAGTACAGTACTATGGCAGGCTATATTTATCCTTCAGTTCTCTGGGGTGCAATTATAAAATAGAAAGTCCCTCCCCAATCACTAACATACTTTTTATATCACACTAACCTCCTAATAGGTTGTCATATGTTCTCAATACTGCACATTATTTCATTGAAATATTTTATTGGTATATCCACACTGGGATTTACAGTACATCTCATTTACAGGTATATCGAAGGATGCAATCAAGTTATTGTTGAAGTAATGTCAGCGTTTAGCCTCTTAATATTGGCAATACATAAAAGTAAGCACCAAATCTTACATATGCTCAAAATGTTTACATCCCAAGTAACCCTATATTTAACAAGTACACTTTTCCTATTTTCTGGTTATGTTCCATATTGGGATTGACAAGATGGAGTTAAAAATGAAATGTAATTGATGTTTTCCCTCCTAATAAAGTAGTTGGCAAATACTTCATCAAAATGACCCTAAGTGGTTAAATGGGCTCTTACTACTTTTACTATCTCGTTTTGTGTGCCAACAATGTGACTCTGATGGACATGGCCCCCCAGCCATGACAGTTAACTCCAGAGAGGAGTGACTTAAAGGGGAAGTCTTTAAGACTCAGACTCAGCGGAGATGGGTGACTATTTCCCCGGTGAGCCCTGTTGGAGTAAGAACCAGAGCTGCAGCCGACCAGTCTAAGGGAGGCATGAGTATCAACACAAGTAAAGGGTACCAAAGTCTTTGTGAAGAGACATGCTTGCTAACTTTAATCACTTGAATCAATTGATCAGAAGAGCTTCAACATTGCCGGCACCCGCACACGAGCCCCTTATAACATCATGGGAACTTGGGAGACACCATGGCACAGCGACATACTGAATTGTGATTTTATTGTGATATATGATAATCCCCATGAGGAACACATGTATAGTTTGATACCTGGGTTTATAGGGTTTTATAAATACATTATTATTCAAAGTCCTGTGTCATTTCCTATTGCTTCACCTCCGTCCACGTGCCCAGCAAGTGGGATAGCACCAGTCATACCGAGTAGGACATTCCCCCAGACCTTAGCACAAAGAAGTCAGTCCAAGGGTAAAACGAAGGGTTACATTGGAGGCAAAGCTGAGATCTTGTAATTGGTATGACACATAATACTTCCCATAAAACGATAAAATATGGTCAGACAAAGGCACAGTTAAGTTGTACCCAGTGAGTGACAAATGCATGGGAACATTCTAGAACATTCAGCACATAGCGCTCCCTGTCTCTGTATACCCAACACTCCCTCACCATGAGTGTGACCACGGGATGGCCTGGATCATAATAAAGCATTGATCCTAACGGTCCCTGACACAGCTGATGTTAACGGGGTGCTGGGAGCCACACATCCATGGGGAAGGGCTCAAATAAGGGGGAAATTGTGTGTTCTAATACAAAGAAAGCATTTGTACTGTGTATGTGTGATGAAGACATTGATCCCGCCCGGGTGCCTAATAGTAGCGGGCATGGGAGACGATGAAATGTGGGAAATTATTATTTGCCATAACCTTTTCGCTGGCCCAAGCAATCCAGTTAATCACACTATTGTAGATATAGTCAGAGAGTTTTTAGTTAAAGAGCTAACCAGACAGTAAAAATACTAGCAATATCCTAGTTGTCATCGACCACTTCATCCGGTATGCAGAAACTTTTCCGACCAAAGACCAACGAGCCATTACAGTTGCCAAGGTCCTAGACGACAAATACTTTGTTCACTATGAACTACCCACCAGAATCAAGTCTGAGCAGATATAGTGATGTTCATCTTAAGACAGGAAAGGGCCCGCAGGCTTAGGTAAGATATGAAATCACTGACCTGAACCATGAGACAAAGTCCTGAATAGAGTATAAATTAGTAGGGGTCATAGGCTGGGGTAGAGGCAGGTGGCAACAGAGCAAGGTCGGGATAACGGGCAGTGGTCAAGACAAGTGGCAGAAATGCAAAGTCGGGGTCAAAGGCTAGGGTCAGCAACAGGGAATCCAGAGGAACAGGGCACAGGAACAGATGGGATCTGGTAACATAAAACAAAAACCCATGCTTGGGCAGAGGCCGGGAATAGCTACCTGCTATTTAAAGTCATGGCAAAGATTCAGCCAATTACTGACTCCTGGAAGACGTTTGCCAGGAACCAAGATGGCTGCAACTGCCACGTATGGGCAAGTTCCAAGAAAACCCTAGCCCGGAACCTTTACAGTACCACCTCCTTTTTGCTTATGAGGTTTCCCTCATCAGACACCCTCAAATTTAAATCTAAGAAGTTAATTTCCTTGACACTTTCCACATGGGTAAATGTCAAGTTTCTGTTGTTATTATTTATATACTTCAAAAAAAGGCTTACAGAATGTTGGTCCCCATCCCACAGACATATAATATCGTCTATAAAGCGACGCCAAATAATGATATTTCCTCTAAAGGGATTGTTATTAAGGATGCTATTATGCTCCCATTCTCCCATATACAGGTTTGCGAAACTGGGGGCAAATCTAGTGCCCATCGCAGTTCCGCAAACCTGCAGGAAAAATTCCTCCAGAAACATAAAATAATTATGTTTCAGGATGAAGTGGATGGAATCCAGAATGAAGTTTTTATTTAAATCATGTAATTCAGCATCGCTAGATAGAAAGAAATTAACCGATGCTAGGCCCTGTTGATGTGGTATATTGGTGTATAGGGCCTGCACATCACAAGTTAACCATCTATACGAATCCTTCCACTTTAAATTTTGTATCAAATTGAGCAATGACGTGGAGTCCCTTAGATGGGAAGGGAGTTTTTCGACATAGGGTTGCAAAAAGTGGTCAACATACTGGGACAAATTGGCTGTTAGACTATCTATTCCCGAAATTATCGGTCTGCCTGGGGGATTTGTTATTGATTTGTGGGTTTTTGGGAGGTGATAAAATATCGGGATCTTGGGGGAACTTGTAAACAAAAATTCATACTCAGTCTTGGTGATAACACCAGAATTTAATGCTTGATCCAACAGTGATCTAAGTAAATTTAAAAAATCCACTGTTGGATCTTTTTTAAGCCTAGAGTATGAAGTGGTGTCATTCAGGAGTCGCAAAGCTTCTCCTTCATAGTCCTTTCGGTTCTGTAGAACGACACCACCTCCCTTATCCGCCTGTCTAATTATCAAATTATTATTCTCCTTCAAGAATTTTAATGCTAGACTTTCTTTTTTAGTGAGATTATGTTTTATGTCACTCGACTTCATATTACTACTCATTAGAGTGAAGTCATTATTAACCATGTTGAAAAAAGTCTCAACATGGTGACCTTTAGAGTGGGAGGGGTAAAATTTAGATTTCCCCTTAAAGTGCGTGTGTCTCAAACCTTGTGTGAGTTCTAAATTCTCACCTATAGCAACCTCAGGTGGAACAATAGACACTCCTGTTTTATTTGGAACTTCATTACCTTCCTTATCTAGTTTAATAAAGTGTCTCTTTAATGTGAGGTTTCGCATGAATTTTTGGAGGTCAGTGTATAATTGAAATGAGTTCGGTAGGCATGAGCGTGAGAAGGTCAAACCCCTGTCTAGAACCTTCTTTTGGTCAGTGGTTAAAATAACTGAGGATAAATTAAAAATTCCACGAGAGGGAGATGTCACACATCTTTCTCGTAGCCTCTTTTCTTTAAATCTGGCCCCTCCTCTAGTTCCTCTTCTGGTAGGGTTCTTTTCTTTCTCTCCCCTACCTGGGATTTTTGTGAGGTTTCCACACATTCCCCCTTCTTCTTTGGATCCAAATGTCTTTTTCTGACTGAGTCCAAAAAAGAAGACGGGGAGTGTTGGGCTGGAGATTGGGTTTTTGCAATAGGTGTATAGGGCCTATTATCCCTATGTGTATCAAATTCTTTCTGGCCATATCTAAAATTGGGGATATAATTCCTCCCTTTGTAATTGGGATTTCTAAAATGCCCTTCATATCTAGGGGGAGGGAAATGTTCATCAAATCTGGGGGGACCTCTTCTCTCCCCATAATATTGATTCTCCCATCCTCTATTGGCAGGGTGGAAATTGGGGTTTTGATGTCTATGTGTATTGTTGGCTCTATTTTGTGAATAGGAAGAATCCCTGCCTTCCCTATTTTGAGATTGAGTTTTGGAGGGTCTACCCCTCTCAGCATCTTTTGCCCAATTTCTCTGTCTGTTATTGTCATAATCAGACTTATCCCTATAAAATTTCTCGTGCTTCTTCTTCAAAATTTCCCCCTCCGCATGCTCGAGCTTCAAATGGGGGCACCCCATTATGAGGCTCAGCAGTGCTCTCGGAGAAAGATCCAATCTGTGATTGTGATGCTCACAGAATTGTGCAATATCGTGTAGAGTCATGCATGTGCTAAGTTATGTTTTCAAATGCATTTTTATTATATAACTTCTGTTTATAGTTACATCGACTTGTGTCCCAAGCGAGGACGTTGGGGATTTTACCAGGGGGAGGATGTAGCCAGGTCCCCCGAGGTTGCTGCTGGCCCCCCCTCGGGACACTCACCGCGGCTCGCAGAGCAGGGCGCCGCCATTGAGAAGTGGTTGCGCATGCGCAAGGGTTAGGAGCGACGGGAGGATTCCAGGGAGTTCGCGCATGCGCAGTGGAGAGCCAGAAAAGCCCGCGAAGCCCTAGCAAATGACAGGAGGGTTCTGTAAGGGGACTTCAAGTCCCATGAGCCTCTGGAGCGGTCCCATGATGCCAGGGAGCGAATAAGGCTGCAGGAGCTCTATGCTGCAACAAAGTTATACATTCGCGGGCTGGATTACGTCAGAGTTGGCGACAGGAGCAGTTAGGGGAAGGAGGTAGGGTGCAGGAGTCAGTGACTCCCGGCACTAGCCAGTACTCCTCTAGGCCCCAGACAGGCCTGAGTCATCCTAGCTGAGTGTGGTAGGGACAGGCTCTAGGTTAGGGACCCTGCCCCTTATCTAGTGTTAGTAGTGAACGAGCATACTGATTGTTTGCTGAGAGTGAGCTAGACTATCGTTACGGAGGCCAAGCAAAGGATTACTGCGGCCTGCGGAGCTCAGCCCGGTTCTCGCCAAGGTACAGACGGCGGGGAGAAGCGGTGATATTATCCACGCCGGAATTCACCCAGCGTCGGAGGACACCCAGGCGATCCAAACCCAGTGGTATAGCTGCACCCGTGGATGGAACCCGGGCAGGTAACTCATCACATCACGTGCACCAACAAGGCCTATCACCAGACATAGTGGCTGCGCAGTCACACACACACACACGCTGGTATATGACTTGGGAGTGCAAGACTTTGGGTGGGGTTTACCGGACTGGGGTGGGATCATTGTGATGGGATGGTAGCGTCCGCTGTGACGCATAAGTGGTAGCGTTCGCCGTAACGCATAAAGTGTGGACGGCACCTTGGTGCAAGTTAGCGTTAGCGTCCGGGGAGAAGTCGAGTCAGGTTGCCCTTAGAGAGGGACACCTGTTGCTATAGGTTGATATTGCATGTTCTAGGCACGTTAGTAAAGATATTAGTTCTTATCCAATCAGTTGTATGTGGTTATTGTGTATTGTCCTGCGAGGAACCACTCCCCCTCTGGTGGGAGCCATCGCAGGTGGAGGCGCTGCATCGTTGTAATTGAGTACACTAGTATATTGCCCCAGGTTTCCCTATGGCGGAAGCTCAGCCCTCCTGTGAGCCAACAGGTAATGCACCACACCTATGGTAATATTATATGTTTCTCCGCCATTGCAGTACACTCTGTGATAGGGTGGGGGGAAATACCCGTTACATTTGGAGGCGCTGCTGAGATCTTAGACCTGGGGTGCCCTGCCCAACAAACTTCCTAAAATGTCACCAATATTCCCGTGTCTGTCGCGCTCAGAAGTATATGAGTGGGCTATGAGGTTGGAAGTACCACCGCCCCACACACTTGCGGTGTGCTGCGTCCCTGTAGATATCCCGTCTATAGCTATACGAGTAGCTTTGCGACAACACTCTCATCTCCGGGGTGCAGCCACCCTAGCCGTGGTAGATCAACGTCCGGAGGCCAAGGGGTACTGCTCCGTGTTAGTGAGCATCGGGCAAGATGTAAATGAGGACCAGGGTCCGTCCAGCGTGTGGTTTGAGGGCCCGGCCGAGTCGGGTTGTACGGTGGTGTACCCGGAACGGCCCATCAAATCCGAACCCAGCGGCTCCCGCACGAACTTGGAGGAGGTGGATATGTGTGCCTCGCCTTCTCCCCCTGAGAGTTATTATGAGTCTAATTTAGGTACGGCCACCGACCACAGTCTGCCGCTCAGTATTGCACAGCCCCCTACTAGCGGGGGAAATGAAATCCGAATGCTAGTTCAAAGTATTCCCGAGTTGGGAGGGGCCAAGGCCGAAGCATCGATCCAACAGCAGTATCGTAAACTAAAAATCTTTTCAGGGACTAAACCGACACCGGCGGGCGAAGAGGCGTTTGAAGTATGGATAGAGTATACTTCACAGGTTGTAGATGAATGGACGTGCCCTGAGCTGGTCAAACGACAACGCATAATGGAGTGCCTGCGGTCACCCGCTTCCACCACCATACGGCTGGCTAAGGATCAACATGCAGATGTCACCGCTCAGCAAATATTAGAGACTCTTGAGCGGGCTTACGGGCGAACTGAAGATGAAGGACAACTGATGATGAGGTACTTCAACCTTCGCCAGAAGCTGGGGGAGGAGCTATCTGTTTATCTGTTTATCTGTTTATCTGTTTATCTGTTTATCTCCAACGAATTAGGAATGTCCTATGGGAGATGCGGAAATGAGACCAGATTAAGTCCACCCAGGTGGATGCGTATTGCTGGAACCAATTCCTGAAAGGAGCACTTCCCGACAATTCTATCGCCATCATGGTTAAATGCTCCCTGATGCGGAACGACCCCCTTGCTGGGAGGATCTAGTGGATGAGATAAAGAAGCATGAGGCATATGCTCGATTGCATACTCCCGCCAAGGTTAAGGAGCCTGCCACCAGTGACCCGACTAAAGCCGCTGGGGCAAAGGCCAAGAACCCAACTACCCCAGAAGAGGAGGTCGCCACTAAGGGCTCGGGCCCCAAAGCTAGGCCCACCCGTAACTCCCCTCCCCCGTACCGGGGCCGTTCTGAATCAAGAGACCTCCTATGCTACACCTGCGGTAAGAAGGGCCACTTCACTCGTGCTTGCCCGGAAAGGGAGGACCTCCCTGAGGACAAAACTCCCAATCGAAGAAACCCAGCCCGGACGATGGTATGCCGAGCACAAGCCGCCGGGCCTGACGTGGAGACCCCTCAAGGAAACCCCAATGCCCCTGCGGATGCCGATGCAGGGGAGGATGCCCCCAACCGGGAGGCTTACAGCCAAGTAGGCCCTACAGCTATCATACCAGTATTAGTAGAGGAGATCTATACAATCGTCAAGCCGGACTGACGACCATATTACCAGGGGGAGTGCAAAGAATGCCCGTCTGGTGCTGTTATCCTGAACGAGATGGGGAGGATCAGCTTTTCTCTTTGGAGAGTACCCCGGAAGAAGAAGCCCAGAGAGGATATAAGATACTACCGGAAGTGAGGGAGTGGGCAACTAAGATTCCACTTCGAACCCACGTGTATGTGCAGAATATCTCTCCCTTCCCGATGGATTTTGATGCCGGTCAGAAGTTGGGTGGCATATATCCGGTCAGCCCTGTAGCAGACACACCTCAGGTGAAGGCGGCGGCCGCAAATGAGCGTTTAGTCGAGCTGGATTTCAACTTCGGTGAGCCGACACTGTCCACCCAGTGGAAGGAGCGGCTGGCAACGCAGTTGACTCAACGACGACATGTGTTCTCCACGAGTTAGATGGACGTGGGGTGTAGTCGCAGCGCCCAACATACCATCCGACTGAGTGATGCCACCCCGTTCAGAGAACGCTCACGCCGCCTCGCCCCGCGGGATATGGACGACGTGAGGAACGCCCTTCACGATATGAAAGATGCTGGGATTTTGACGGAGTCTCGGGGCCCCTACGCGTCCCCCATAGTGGTGGTGCGTAAAAAGAACGGATCCGTACGACTGTGTACGATACCGGATCAGTACAACCTTCCGCGCATTGAAGAGATACTGAATGCGCTGAATGGAAGTCAATGGTTCAGCGTGCTCGACCTCCGATCCGGGTACTATCAGGTACCTATGAATGCGGAAGATCAAGAAAAAACAGCTTTCGTCTGCCCATTGGGATTCTATCAATTTACCCGTATGCCCCAAGGTATATGTGGGGCGCCTGCTACATTCCAACGGCTGATGGAGAAGACTATCGAGACATGAGCCCACGGGAGTGTCTGGTATACCTGGATGATATCATCGTCTTCGGAAGGACTCTGGAAGAGCACGAAAAACGGTTACTTAAAGTGATCGACCGTCTGGGGAACGAAGGTTTAAAATTATCCTTAGACAAGTGCCAGTTTTGCCATACCTCAGTGACCTACGTGGGACACATAGTGTCCGCCAAAGGGATAGCCACCGACGCCGCCAAGGTAGAAGCAGTAGTGAACTGGCCTCGCCCCGAGAACGTCACAGAGCTGCGATCCTTCCTGGGATTCTGTGGGTATTATTGTCGCTTCATGGAAGGGTACTCTAGCAGAGCTAAACCCCTGAACAATCTGTTGAAGATATACCCCTCAGAGACCGGGAAAAAGGCTGTATCGGCACCCCAACCGTTCGGTGATAAATGGACGTCTGAGTGTGAGCAGGCCTTCCTGAAATTGAAGAAGTGTCTGACCGAAGCGCCCGTGCTTGCGTATGCTGATCCCGAACAGCCATACGTCCTGCATGTGGATGCCAGTCTCAATGGACTGGGTGCCGTCCTGCACCAGAAGCACCCGGAGGGCCTGCGGTCTGTAGCCTACATCAGCCGCTGCTTGACACCCAGTGAACAGAGATACCCCGTCCACAAGTTAGAGTTCCTGGCTCTCAAGTGGGCTATTACCGAGAAGCTACACGATTACCTGTACGGTGTTGCCTTCGAAGTAAGGACGGATAACAATCCCCTCACCTACGTCAACACCTCGGCCAAATTGGACACCGCCGGACACCGCTGGCTGGCCGCCCTGAACAATTACAGATTCTCCATGAAGTATAAGCCGGGGCCCTTGAATATAGGGGCTGACGCTTTATCCAGACGACCCGGATTAAGTGCTATTCCAGATGATGAGGAATGGGAGGAACTCCCAGGACCCGGCGTGCGAGCTATGTGTAGCATGGCCGCTATCGTCAATGGCCAAGTGGCCTTTTCAGAATTACGAGCAGCTGACTCATTGGGATGCCGGTCGCAGGCTGTCCCAGCCGCCTACTGCGATCCCAAAGGGATGAATATCACGCATGACAAGGTGTTACGGTGGAAGGATCTGGTAGACTACCAAGTACGAGACCCTGTCGTTAGTATCATCCGGAGAGCCGTAGCAAAGGAGAACCCTGCCCTTCTTAAATGCGCGCCCAATAACTTGGTGGCCTTGCTCATGCGGGAGTGGGACAAATTCGAAATAGACAATTGCTTACTCTATCGGGTGGTGCAATATCACAACCACCCGGATAGGCGACAACTAGTCCTCCCTAAGAACCTACAATACCTGGTGCTGAAGTCCCTACATGATGATCATGGACACCTTGGTACAGATAAAACCTTTGGGCTGGTCAGAGATCGTTTTTTTGGGCCCAAGATGCAAGAGGGCGTCGAACGTCACTGTCGCCGATGTACTAGGTGTATACAGCGCAAGACCCTGCCTACCCGAGCCGCCCCCATGGGTCATCTACAAAGTTCTGGTCCCATGGACCTCGTGTGTATGGACTTTCTGTGCATTGAGCCTGATAGCCGGGGAATAGGCAACGTGCTGGTCATCACAGACCACTACACTCGGTATGCTCAAGCCTTCCCTACTAAAGACCAGAAAGCCATCACCGTGGCGAAGATATTATGGGAAAAGTACTTTGTACATTACGGCCTCCCCAACCGCCTTCACTCTGACCAGGGACGGGATTTCGAGAGTACATTGATCAGAGAACTGCTCAAAATGCTGAACATTGCCAAATCCCGAATGACCCCGTATCACCCCGAAGGAGATGCACTACCCGAACGTTTTAATCGGACCGTCGAGGCCTTGGTGCATGCGTAGAATTGCACCCGACACGAGTCAACTGGATTCTCTCCATACTTTCTCATGTTTGGGCGAGAGGCGAGATTGCCAGTGGATGTGCGTCTTAGAGTCTCAACGGATGGGATACATAATGCTACCCATTTCAAATATGTGCAACGACTCAAAGACAGCTTGCAGCAGGCGTACCAGCAGGCAGAGAAATCCACCGCTAAGTTAAATTCCGACAATAAGAGGCGATACGACCATAAGGTCAGATATCGGGAACTTCGGCCAGGAGATGCTGTGTTGCTTCGAAACCTGGGCGTCCCAGGAAAACACAAATTGGCCGATCGATGGAGAGACGGAGTGTATGAAATAGAATCCCAGATGCCTGGCCTCCCGGTCTATCGCATAAAAGACACTGAAGGCCGGGTAAAGGTATGGCACCGCAATCATCTTCTCCCCATCCCACAAGTGGAAGATGAAGAGACCGAGATACTGGCCACACCGCTCAACGGTGAGACCAACATGTCAGAGCTGGGTCAAGAGACTGTAAATAACGAGCCCCACTCTGAAACTCCTGAAGATCCTATGGAAGGACCCTCTCAAAGGGACTGCTCCACAGAAGGGACATCTCCCGGAGGAGCTACGGGTAAAGGGCCCCGTAGGCCAACGCCTACTAGGGTAGCACCAACAGGCCAGCCTTTAGATCCACAGAGCCCGAGCTTTGTGCCTAGCAGAGACTGTCCAGAGACATTTCTCCCCTCAAGGGAAGAGGCTGAGCCTCAGGACTGTGGTTATTACTCCCCCGAGGGAGTTGAGGAAGAACAGCTTCGCCTGAGTCAAAGGGTCAGGTACCCTCCAACTCGGGTAACCTATGACCAAATGGGGGCACCCCATTATGAGGCTCAGCAGTGCTCTCGGAGAAAGATCCAATCTGTGATTGTGATGCTCACAGAATTGTGCAATATCGTGTAGAGTCATGCATGTGCTAAGTTATGTTTTCAAATGCATTTTTATTATATAACTTCTGTTTATAGTTACATCGACTTGTGTCCCAAGCGAGGACGTTGGGGATTTTACCAGGGGGAGGATGTAGCCAGGTCCCCCGAGGTTGCTGCTGGCCCCCCCTCGGGACACTCACCGCGGCTCGCAGAGCAGGGCGCCGCCATTGAGAAGTGGTTGCGCATGCGCAAGGGTTAGGAGCGACGGGAGGATTCCAGGGAGTTCGCGCATGCGCAGTGGAGAGCCAGAAAAGCCCGCGAAGCCCTAGCAAATGACAGGAGGGTTCTGTAAGGGGACTTCAAGTCCCATGAGCCTCTGGAGCGGTCCCATGACACCAGGGAGCGAATAAGGCTGCAGGAGCTCTATGCTGCAACAAAGTTATACATTCGCGGGCTGGATTACGTCAGAGTTGGCGACAGGAGCAGTTAGGGGAAGGAGGTAGGGTGCAGGAGTCAGTGACTCCCGGCACTAGCCAGTACTCCTCTAGGCCCCAGACAGGCCTGAGTCATCCTAGCTGAGTGTGGTAGGGACAGGCTCTAGGTTAGGGACCCTGCCCCTTATCTAGTGTTAGTAGTGAACGAGCATACTGATTGTTTGCTGAGAGTGAGCTAGACTATCGTTACGGAGGCCAAGCAAAGGATTACTGCGGCCTGCGGAGCTCAGCCCGGTTCTCGCCAAGGTACAGACGGCGGGGAGAAGCGGTGATATTATCCACGCCGGAATTCACCCAGCGTCGGAGGACACCCAGGCGATCCAAACCCAGTGGTATAGCTGCACCCGTGGATGGAACCCGGGCAGGTAACTCATCACATCACGTGCACCAACAAGGCCTATCACCAGACATAGTGGCTGCGCAGTCACACACACACACACGCTGGTATATGACTTGGGAGTGCAAGACTTTGGGTGGGGTTTACCGGACTGGGGTGGGATCATTGTGATGGGATGGTAGCGTCCGCTGTGACGCATAAGTGGTAGCGTTCGCCGTAACGCATAAAGTGTGGACGGCACCTTGGTGCAAGTTAGCGTTAGCGTCCGGGGAGAAGTCGAGTCAGGTTGCCCTTAGAGAGGGACACCTGTTGCTATAGGTTGATATTGCATGTTCTAGGCACGTTAGTAAAGATATTAGTTCTTATCCAATCAGTTGTATGTGGTTATTGTGTATTGTCCTGCGAGGAACCACTCCCCCTCTGGTGGGAGCCATCGCAGGTGGAGGCGCTGCATCATTGTAATTGAGTACACTAGTATATTGCCCCAGGTTTCCCTATGGCGGAAGCTCAGCCCTCCTGTGAGCCAACAGGTAATGCACCACACCTATGGTAACATTATATGTTTCTCCGCCATTGCAGTACACTCTGTGATAGGGTGGGGGGAAATACCCGTTACATACATATAAAGAAAGACCCCCACACCCAATAATATAAAAGAACTCCCCCCAATACATATTTAAAAAAAGACTTACCTAGTGGATGGTCCTCTCGCGGCCGGGCCCCGGCTCTCCTCTGAGCTGCAGCCTGCAGGCCTCTATTCCTCTGTCCCATGCCGGCCGAACTTCCTACGGGATAGATGCAGACAGGCAGCGGCTGAGGGAGAGCCAGGGCCAGGGACACCTGTACCTTCTATTCCCCCCTGTCAGCGGCCCTGGTCACACTCTCAAAGTTGCAGCTCTGGGATGTTTTTTACATCTGTAAAATGCCACACAAACAGGTCAGACATGATTGAGATGCCCAATAACTTACACAGGCACATGGGTTCTCACAGCAGTAGCTTTTCATGTTAAGTAAAACATAATCATAATCCTACATTATATAAGGATTCCAAATCATATTATGTTGCCTACTTGACCAGAAATGTTGAATGTAGATGTAGCTAGGTCTCCCTTAGGTGTCAGCACCCCCTCACCTCGAGCGCGATTCAGGGCGTTCGCCGAGTCTCAGGGCGGTCAGGCTCCGGCTCGGGGGTTGCCGGGGACGCGTGCGGCCGGTTGCTAAGGCCGCGATTGCGTCACCGGGCTCCCGGAGCCGGGCAGTGAGGGCGCCGCCATTGCTCGGATACTCGCGCATGCGCAGTGATCGCGCATGCGCAAGGAAGCCCGAGAGCCAGGGAGAAGTTGCGCAAGGGGGGAACAGCCCAGGAAAAGGTTGTGGCAGCCCCAGAGAGAGATTGCGCAGGCGCAGGAGAGGGAGAGAAAGCCCGCGAAGCCCTAGCCTACCAGGGAAGGTTTCAGCCAGGGACTACAGATCCCATGAGCCTTAGGGGACCCCATGTGACGCCAGGGAGCCAATTGGGCTGAAGGAATGCCCTGCAGACCTGAAAAGAGATACAATTCGCGGGGGTTTTGCAGACAGGCAGTTGGTGACCGGAGCAGCAAGGGGAAGGAGGTAGGGTGCAGGAGTCAGTGACTCCCTGCACTAGGCCAGCATCCCCCTAGGCCCCAGATAGCCCTGAGTCACAGTAGCTGTGTGTTGTAAGGACAGGCCCTAGGTTAGGGAACCTGCCCCCTTATCTATTTGTTAGTTAGGGAACAGCGAACCCTGTGCTCACTACTGAGAGACTTGGGCTCAAGTCTCTGTCGTTTAAGCAAGCTGGACTGTCTTCAAGGAAGATCCTGGATATCGTGGAGGAGCGCATCTGACCCTTTGCGAAGTTGTTGCTGATCCGAGCACCGGAGTGCTCGGCAGGTACTATACGTATACAAGTGCACCAACGGGCCCTTAGTATAATAGTGACTGCGCAGTCACACATATTCTTTCGCCTAGAGTGTGGGACATTGTGTGGGGTTACGGGACACGGGGTGGAATCATCTGGTGAAGGGTTGGTAGAGTGTTGGCGTCCGCCGTGGCGCGTAGAGTGTTGGCGTCCGCCGTGGCACGTGGAGTGTTGGCATCCGCCGAGGCGTCCGAGTGTTAGCGTCCTGCGAGACGCAGTAGTTAGTGTCCTCTCTAGAGAGGGACACCGGTTGATGCTATATGCATGTATGTTTCTGTGTTCACTAGTAAAATCACTGATTGGTTACACACGTTGTGCTGGTTATTTATATGTGTCCTGCGAGGACCAATTCCTGCTTTGTTAGGAACCATCGCAGGTGGAGGCGCTGCACCAAGTACAAGAGTACTACTAGTCTTAATATATTGCCCCGGTTCCCCGTGGCGGAAGCTCAGCCCTCCTGTGAGCCAACAGGTAAAGCACCACACCCTGGTAACACTGTATGTCCTTCGCACCCACACTATAATCTGCGATTGGGTGGGGGAATACCCGTTACATTTGGAGGCGCTGCTGAGAGACTCAGATCTGGGGTGCCCTGTTCCATTTTTTTTCAAATTGTCCGAATTAACCACCATCATGTCCGTGCCGTCGAAGCAAGACGTCCATGACTGGGCCTTAGCGCGCCGCGTGTCCCCAAGACGCGTGGTGGCAGTGGCGGGAGTATCCAATGATACGGTCTGTTACACCGTCCGCACCCAAGTACGGGGCTGCCCGGGGCTG
The DNA here is from genome assembly GCF_040206685.1 of Ascaphus truei. Classification (NCBI taxonomy): domain Eukaryota; kingdom Metazoa; phylum Chordata; class Amphibia; order Anura; family Ascaphidae; genus Ascaphus; species Ascaphus truei. Next base: position 31,773,099 of record NC_134487.1, read on the forward strand.
GTCACTGCCCGCCTGATAGACTTTAAACTGGAGGTGGGTGGCCGGAAAACCACCTACCTTATGGCCACCAAATATGACATATGCTCAAAGACTGTTCCTCATATATTGAACCTCCCCGAGCCCTCTGCAGAGGACTGTATCATGATCTATCCTGACACCCAGGCTCCTGACGACACGACCGCCCCTACGGGACCAAGCGCGAGCCACTGGACCACCAGTACCCCTCATGGGGATGGCCCCCCCCCCCCAGGTCTCCTTCACCCCGAGCGGTGTCAGGGAAGCCAGCAGCTGGGCGGGGAGTCCATCTTCCTCGCCCACTCCTCATAGACGGTCCGGCGGGTCCTCAAACATGCCTAGTGTAGAAGCTGGACCCAGTAGTGGCGACCTTTCCTTGAATCTGATCGCCTCCCAACTAGTAGAAGCAGTCACCATCTCGACCCAAGCCCAGCATTATCGGAAACTAAAAGCTTTTTCTGGGATTCTGCTGACTCCTGCGGGGGAAGAAGGGATCGAGGCCTGGAGGGACCATACGCTCCCAGCCATAGCGGAGTGGTCATGTTCTGAAGCTAGCAAAAGGCAAAGGCTGGTCGAGTGCCTCCGGGGACCCGCCACCCGGTTGGTACAGACGCACCGAAACGTGGAAGGAGAAGTTACTGCACAGGAACTAGTGGAAATGCTAATTCAGTCGTTTGCCCCGAAAAGACGACGAGGATGAGCTAATGGCTCAGTTCAAAGCTCTTCGCCAAAAGGAAGGACAGGATTTATCTGCCTTCGTTTGCGATCTACAGCTGTCCCTGGGGACTCTTCTGGACAAACATATCATTTCCACGGCCGAAGCGGACCGATACTGACTCAAACAGTTACTTAAGGGGTTGTTACCTGATCACAACATAGCTATAATGATGAGGGCCGCACCGACCGCTGCAGTACCCCCCAAGTACAGGGAATTAATGGAGTACATCAGAGAACATGAAGTGCAGCAACATTTCCATGAACCAAGGAAACCCAAAGCTACCATCAAGGGTGACCCCGTGGTTCCCGCTGCCCTGAAGGGTAAGAAATCTTCAGCCCCAGAGGAGGAAGCGACTCACAAGTCGCCTGCCAGGGAAAGTCGTGTTCCTGAGAGGTCATCAGCCACGTACAAGGGCCGTCCTGAACGCCGCGAAGTAGTTTGCTACAACTGCGGGAGGAAGGGCCACTTCTCTTACGTTTGTCCGGAGAGGGAGGTCTCTCCAGAAGAAAAACCGCCCGACAGAAGAAACCCAGCACGGTCGATGGTATGCCTAGTACAAACTGCCGAGTCGGGCCCGGAAAACCCTTCGAGAGCCACCGATGTCCCTGCTGACGCCAGCCCCGAGGATGATGCCTCCACCCGGGAAGCTCTTAGCCAAGTAGGTCCCGCGGCTATCGTACGGGTGTTACTGGAAGGGATCTATGCGTTGGCCCTACTGGACACGGGATCACAAGTGACCATCATATACCGCCCGTTCTATGACCACACCTCAGACACTGCCCCCTGAGAGCGGCTGATCATGTGAAAGTACGGGGGTTAAGCAATGAAGACTACCCCATCGATGGGATTGTAAGGGTTCAAATAGAAATACCCCAGCTGAACACCGGCAAGAGACACCCCATGCATGTAGCGGCCCTGGTATGTCCGGAGCCCCAAGACCAGTGCAAGTACCCGATCATCTTGGGCACCAACACTGATATAGTACAAGCGTTGATCCGAGCGTACCTGAAAGAGACTAACGAGTTGCCGCTAGCCACCTCTCTCCTAGATCCGGTCCTACGAGAAGAGTGCAAACGGGTATATGCCATGGAGCGTCACGGGGATCTCTACAACCGTCAACATGGACTGACGACCATATTACCCGGGGGAGTGCAAAGAATGGCCATCTGGTGTTGTTATCCAGAACAAGATGAGAGCGATCAGCTGTTCTCTCTGGAGAGTACGCCTGAGGAAGAAATTCGGAGAGGGTATAGGGTACTACCCGAAGTGAGGGATTGGACGACTAGGATCCCTCTACGAACCCACGTGTACGTGCAGAATCTATCCCCCTTCCCGATGGAATTTGATGCCGACCAGAAGTTGGGTTGCATATATCCGGTCAGCCGTGTAGACAACACGCCTCAGGTGAACGTGGCGGCCGTTCGGTGAGTCGACGCTGTCCACCAAGTGGAAGGAACGTCTGACAACCCAGCACGGTCGATGGTATGCCTAGTACAAACTGCCGAGTCGGGCCCGGAAAACCCTTCGAGAGCCACCGATGTCCCTGCTGACGCCAGCCCCGAGGATGATGCCTCCACCCGGGAAGCTCTTAGCCAAGTAGGTCCCGCGGCTATCGTACGGGTGTTACTGGAAGGGATCTATGCGTTGGCCCTACTGGACACGGGATCACAAGTGACCATCATATACCGCCCGTTCTATGACCACACCTCAGACACTGCCCCCTGAGAGCGGCTGATCATGTGAAAGTACGGGGGTTAAGCAATGAAGACTACCCCATCGATGGGATTGTAAGGGTTCAAATAGAAATACCCCAGCTGAACACCGGCAAGAGACACCCCATGCATGTAGCGGCCCTGGTATGTCCGGAGCCCCAAGACCAGTGCAAGTACCCGATCATCTTGGGCACCAACACTGATATAGTACAAGCGTTGATCCGAGCGTACCTGAAAGAGACTAACGAGTTGCCGCTAGCCACCTCTCTCCTAGATCCGGTCCTACGAGAAGAGTGCAAACGGGTATATGCCATGGAGCGTCACGGGGATCTCTACAACCGTCAACATGGACTGACGACCATATTACCCGGGGGAGTGCAAAGAATGGCCATCTGGTGTTGTTATCCAGAACAAGATGAGAGCGATCAGCTGTTCTCTCTGGAGAGTACGCCTGAGGAAGAAATTCGGAGAGGGTATAGGGTACTACCCGAAGTGAGGGATTGGACGACTAGGATCCCTCTACGAACCCACGTGTACGTGCAGAATCTATCCCCCTTCCCGATGGAATTTGATGCCGACCAGAAGTTGGGTTGCATATATCCGGTCAGCCGTGTAGACAACACGCCTCAGGTGAACGTGGCGGCCGTTCGGTGAGTCGACGCTGTCCACCAAGTGGAAGGAACGTCTGACAACCCAGCTAAATCAACGACGACATGTGTTCTCCACGAGTGAAATGGATGTGGGGTGCAGTCGCAGTGCCCAACACACCATTCGACTGAGTGATGCCACCCCGTTCTGAGAGCGCTCTCGTCGCATAGCCCCACGGGATGTGGACGATGTGAGGAACGTCATTCAAGATATGGAAACTGCGGGGATTTTGACGGAGTCTCGGGGGCCCTATGCGTCGCCTATAGTGGTGGTGCGGAAAAAGAACGGGTCCGTACGACTGTGTGTCGACTATCGAACTCTGAACAATCGTATGATACCGGATCAATACAACCTCCCGCGCATTGAGGAGATCCTGAATGCTCTGAATGGAAGCCAATGGTTCAGCGTGCTCGAGCTACGATCTGGGTACTATCAGGTACCTATGAATGCCGAGGATCAGGAGAAGACATCCTTCGTCTGCCCCCTTGGGTTCTTCCAATTTACCCGTATGTCCCAAGGTATATGCAAGGCCCCTGCTACCTTCCAGAGACTGATGGAGAAGACTATCGGGGACATGAGCCCTCGGGAGTGTCTTGTATACCTGGACGACATCATTGTCTTCGTGAGAACTCTGGAGGAGCATGAAGACAGGTTGCTCAAAATAATAGACCATCTTGGGAAGGAAGGGCTGAAGTTGTCCCTAGACAAGTGCGGTTTTGTCACACCTCGGTGACCTACGTGGGGCACATCGTGTCGGCTTAAGGGATCGCCACTGACCCAGCCAGGGTAGAAGCGGTCGTAAACTTGCCACGTCCCGAGAATGTCACAGAACTACGATCCTTCCTGGGGTTCTGTGGGTACTACCGTCGCTTCGTGGAAGGGTACTCTAGTAGAGCTAAACCCCTGAATACTCTGCTGAAGATAAACCCCGCAGAAACCGGAAAAAAGGCTGTATCGGCTCGCCAACCGTTTGGTGATAAATGGACGTCTGAGTGTGAACAGGCCTTCATGAAATTGAAGAAATGTCTGACTGAAGCGCCGGTGCTTGCGTATGCTGACCCCGAACAACCATACGTTCTGCATGTGGATGCCAGCCTCAATGGATTGGGTGCCGTCCTGCACCAGAAGCACCCTGAGGGCCTTCGGCCTGTTGCCTACATCAGCCGCAGTCTGACACCCAGTGAGCAGAGATACCCCGTCCACAAGTTGGAGTTCTTGGCTCTCAAGTGGGCGATCACCGAGAAGCTCTATGATTACCTTTACGGGGTTACATTTGAGGTAAGGACGATAACAATCCTCTCACGTACATCAATACGTCGGCCAAATTAGATGCAGCAGGCCACCGATGGCTGGCTGCCCTCAGCAATTACAGCTTCTCCATGAAGTATAAGCCGGGACCATTGAATATCGGATCTGACGCCCTCTCCCGACGGCCAGGACTACTTGCTACTCCAGATGATGAGGAATGGGAAGAACTCCCAGGACCCGGAGTGCGAGCTATGTGTAGCACTGCCACCATCGTCAACGACCAAGTGGCCTTCTCAGAATTACGAGTGGCCGATTCATTGGGATGCCAGTCACAGGCTGTCCCAGCCACTTACTGCGGTCCAAAGGGGATGAACATAACGCACGACAAGGTGCTACGGTGGAGAGATCTGGTAGACTATCAAATACGAGATCCTGTCGTCAGTATCATTAGGCGAGCCGTTGAAAAAAAGAACCCAGCCCTTCTGAAGCGTGCTCCAACTGACTTAGTGGCTTTGCTCATACGGGAATGGGACAAATTCGAAATAGACAACTGCTTACTCTATCGGGTGGTGCAATACCACAACCACCCGGATAGGCGACAACTAGTCCTCCCTAAGAACTTGCAATACATGGTGTTGAAGTCCCTACATGAAGCCCTTTGGGTTGGTCAGAGACCGCTTTTTCTGGCCCAAGATGCGAGAGGCCGTTGAACGCCACTGTCGCCGTTGTACTAGGTGTATACAGCGCAAGACCCTGCCTACCAGAGCCGCTCCCATGGGCTATCTGAAGAGTTCTGGCCCCATGGACCTTTTGTGTATGGATTTTATGTGCATTGAGCCCGATAGTAGGGGAATTTGCAACGTCATCACGGACCATTACACCCGGTATGCTCAAGCCTTCCCCATTAAAGACCAGAAAGCCATCACCGTGGCGAAGATATTATGGGAAAAGTACTTTGTACACTACGGCCTTCCCAACCGCCTTCACTCTGACCAGGGGCGGGACTTCGAGAGCACATTGATCAGAGAACTGCTCAAAATGCTGAACATTGCCAAATCCCGAACTACCCCGTATCACCCCGAAGGAGATGCACTGCCTGAACGCTTTAATCGGACCTTACTAGACATGCTCGGAACACTACAGAGTGCTCAGAAGTTTGAGTGGAGTCGATACGTGGAGGCTCTGGTGCATGCGTACAATTGCACCAGACACGAGTCAACTGGATTCTCCCCATACTTCCTCATGTTTGGGCGAGAGGCGAGATTGCCAGTGAATGTGCGTCTTAGAGTCTCAACGGATGGGATACATAATGCTACCCATTTCAAATATGTCCAACGACTCAAAGACAGCTTGCAACAGGTGTACCAACAGGCAGAGAAATCCACCGCTAAGCTAAATGCTGACAATAAGAGGCGATACGACCATAGGGTCAAATATCGGAAACTTCGTCCGGGAGATGCTGTGTTGCTTCGGAACTTGGGAGTCCCAGGAAAACACAAATTGGCCGACCGATGGAGAGACAGTGTATATGAGATAGAATCCCAGATGCCTGGCCTCCCGGTATATCGCATCAAAGACACAGATGGCCGGGTAAAGGTATGGCACCGTAACCATCTTCTCCCTATTCCACAAGTGGAAGATGAGGATGCCGAAAGGCTGGCCACACCGCTCAACGGTGAGTCAGACTCATCAGAGAGGGGTCAAGAGACTGTAGATAACGAGACCCACTCTGAAACTCCTGAAGACCCTATGGAGGGACCCTCTCAAAGGGACTGCTCCACAGAAGAGGCACCTCCCGGAGGAGCCACAGGTAAAGGGCCTCGTAGGCCAACGCCTACTAAGGTGGCACCAACAGGCCAGCCTTTGGATCCACAGAGCCCGTGCTTTGTGCCTAACAGAGACTGTTCAGAGACATTTCTCCCCTCAAGGGAAGAGGCTGAGCCTCAGGACGGTGCTTGTTACTCCCCAGAGGGAGTCGCTGAAGAACAGCTCCGTAGGAACCAAAGAGTCAGGTACCCTCCAAATCGGGTAACCTATGATCAAATTGGGGCACCCCATTATGAGGCTCAGCAGTGGGCTCGTAGCAGAGTGCAGTCCGTCATTGTGATGTTCACTGAAATGTGCAATCTGATCTAGAGATAGTATGTGGTTGTTGCTTTTTTTTATTATATAATAGTGTTGTGCATTTTCATTATATAACTTCTGTACATAGTTATATTGAGTCGTGTCCCAAGCGAGGGCGTTGGGGATTTTACCAGGGGGAGAATGTAGCTAGGTCTCCCTTAGGTGTCAGCACCCCCTCCCCTCGAGCGCGATTCAGGGCGTCCGCCGAGTCTCAGGGCGGTCAGGCTCCGGCTCGGGGGTTGCCGGGGACGCTTGCGGGCGGTTGCTAAGGCCGCGATCGCGTCACCGGGCTCCCGGAGTCGGGCGGTGAGGGCGCCGCCATTGCTCGTATACTCGCGCATGCACAGTGATCGCGCATGCGCAAGGAAGCCTGAGAGCCAGGGAGAAGTTGCGCAAGGGGGGAACAGCCCAGGAAAAGGTTGCGGCAGCCCCAGAGAGAGATTGCGCAGGCGCAGGAGAGGGAGAGAAAGCCCGCGAAGCCCTAGCCTACCAGGGAAGGTTTCAGCCAGGGACTACAGATCCAATGAGCCTTAGGGGACCCCATGTGACCCCAGGGAGCCAATAGGGCTGAAGGTTTGCCCTGCAGACCTGAAAAGAGATACAATTCGCGGGGTTTTTGCAGACAGGCAGTTCGTGACCGGAGCAGCAAGGGGAAGGAGGTAGGGTGCAGGAGTCAGTGACTCCCTGCACTAGGCCAGCATCCCCCTAGGCCCCAGATATCCCTGAGTCACAGTAGATGTGTGTTGTAGGGACAGGCCCTAGGTTAGGGAACCTGCCCCCTTATCTATTTGTTAGTTAGGGAACAGCGAACCCTGCGCTCACTACTGAGAGACTTGGGATCAAGTCTCTGTCGTTTAAGCAAGCTGGACTGTCTTCAAGGAGGATCCTGGATATCGTGGAGGAGCACGTCTGACCCTTTGCGAAGTTGTTGCTGATCCGAGCACCGGAGTGCTCGGCAGGTACTATACGAATACAAGTGCACCAACGGGCCCTTAGTATAATAGTGACTGCGCAGTCACACATATTCTTTCGCCTAGAGTGCGGGACATTGTGTGGGGTTACGGGACACGGGGTGGAATCATCCGGTGAAGGGTTGGTAGAGTGTTGGCGTCCGCCGTGGCGCGTGGAGTGTTGGCGTCCGCGGAGGCTTCCAAGTGTTAGCGTCCTGCGAGACGCAGTAGTTAGTGTCCTCTCTAGAGAGGGACACCGGTTGATGCTATATGCACGTATGTTTCTGTGTTCACTAGTAAAATCACTGATTGGTTACACACGTTGTGCTGGTTATTTATATGTGTCCTGCGAGGACCAATTCCTGCTTTGCTAGGAACCATCGCAGGTGGAGGCGCTGCACCAAGTACAAGAGTACTACTAGTCTTAATATATTGCCCCAGGTTCCCCGTGGCGGAAGCTCAGCCCTCCTGTGAGCCAACAGGTAAAGCACCACACCCTGGTAACACTGTATGTCCATCGAACCCACACTATAATCTGCGATTGGGTGGGGGAATACCCGTTACATATATAATTTTGCCTTTGCCAGAACTCTTGTTTCACACTCATATTTGCCACTTTTAGTAAACCTATTGTTTCTGTTAATATGGTTACTATGACTTGGTGTTGGGTGAAAACTCCTATTAGAAAATACTCTACCACTTTAAACTTGTTTTAGAAAGTGGTGGTTGAATATATTACTTTGACCTTTGCAGTCTGGATTTCTGGCATATTCACATTAGCTCCCAAATCATACAACATTACTAATATAATTTATAGGCAAATTTAAAGTAATTTTCAGTAACAAATCTGCAATCCATTTCATTTCTGTGATTCATTATGAAGCTCTCCTCTGTTACTACATAAGTACCATTATACTGAGCAATTTGTTATGTCAACTCGAAGGTGAAATGGATTGGTATCTGATAATGGGATAGTGACATTGAAACATAGATAAAGCAGCTGTCTCACTGTTTAGATGGGTCACAGTGAAGCAATATGTCCAGAACTTAGTTGGAATAATCTTCTTAATGACAATTTATTCTGTAATGTTAGTTTTAGGGTGTGCGCTTAAAGTTATTTATTCAGTTTAATACCAGTAAAGTGAGTATGAAAGCTTTAATGATACTATAATTCAACAAAACACAGCAACAATTTTCACAGGTTTGTTCAGGATTATCCTGATATAAAGAAGAAATCTTCTCTAACATCAAGTACTTTTGTATGTATGCAGATCATTATTTATATAGCGCCATCTCTGTACATAGCACTACCGTGACATAATAATATAACACAGTGGAAATAAGTGCTTCAGACATAAAAGTCAAATTAGGAAAAGGAGTCCCTGCCCCGCAGAGCTTACAATCCAAGTGTTTTTTTTTTAACCTTATTTGAACCAGGAGGTCCCTAAGGCTAAGGCCCCGCTCCCAGAGTCAGCGCGCCCGCACTGCAGACAGGTGGGGCGCTGACATACACAGACCGCGATATGCGGTCTGTAGGGAGCGGGAGCCTCCCCATTGGCTCACAGCCACACCACATGACGCGTCAACGCTAGGGATCACCATTCTCTTGTATCCCATAGCGGCTGACGCGCCACAGTGTGTAGTGTGCTGTGCAGCCAGGGGGGACCGGGACCGGCTCCGCAGGATTCCCCTGCTGGTGGGGAACTCGCGTGTGGCCGCTCGCGCCACCAAGCGCAGCAGGACCGAGGCCTAAGAACTAAACAGCAGCACTGCTAACCTCTCCACGGTGCTCGCTGAGATGTTTTCAAATGAATCCTTAATGAACATCTTCAATTTCTCACTTATCTGTTATGAACTTTTAACACTCCTGACCTAGAAAACCCTGCCTTCAATATCCGTTCAGCTACTGCCCATCTTGGTGAACAAATACTGTGCTCATTTGACTTTCATTGTCACCTCAAACGTAGAGGATGCTCAAATCTGTGTATCCTGGTCCCTATCCTTTTCTTTGAAACTGGATCATGTCCAAAACAATTCTCTTCATTTTCATACCATCCAATGCCAATTATTACCCAGTATAAAAGACTCTACCTATAGTATAGCCTGGGTTCCCTGGTCCACACCCCCCTCCCCGCGGTACCACGCTTACTTCCACTACAGTGGGGGAACCAATGGAGTGTTGCAGCAGTTAGGGAGGCGACAGAGTTGCCGGAGGCTCCTGGTGGCTCCCTTTGCAGTGCGCCACCATGTTGCTGATGCACGCGCATGTGCAGACGGTTCGCGCATGTGGGTATGTGTAATGGCTGCCGCAATCTCTTTGCACATGTGCGAACCGTCTGCACATGCGCGTGCATCAGCAATATGGTGGCGCACTGCAATAGAATCAGACAGAGGTGACCATGTTAACTGTAAAACATATTCAATTAGAATATATACGGTATATGCTATGGCGTTTCTCCGCCTTCTGTCCTAGTACACCCACATCCATCTTCTGCACCAGAGGGTCCACTACACAGAGTCTCTGGTTCTGTACACCATTGAGTGTGACATGCATGATTGAGTCACACTTATGTGAGTATAATACCTACAGATTTCTGTCTATACTTAATCATCATTTTCATTACTTTGCTGTTCTATTTGCATTTTTCTTTTTGTCTACATATGTGATCCCGCTCCCTCATTTCATTCGCCCACTGTTCACCAAGAAATAAGAAGACTTTTCCTTATATGAAGGTTGAGTGGGATCACTTTGTATTTGGCACTATTTAAGGTTTACTGTTCACTGTTATCATATATTTTTTTAGTGTGTTTTACATTCACACCTCGTTCCGTCACTGGGGGTCACTGTTTATCTTGTCCTCATCACTAGTAGATCAAATTCCTGAGCTCCAGTCCTGTATTCTAAATTTGTGTTCTAAATCTGGTGGTCTGGGACCATATCACCACACAAAGGGAGACTATTACGGTGGAACCCTCCAGCTGGATACCACCCGACGTGGAGGTGGACGCCATCGCTGACGGTGACGAAATGGGACCGAACCGATCTTTGTCTTCAGTTGATGCTACCGTGTGCTGGAGCACCTGGCAGGTATACCCTATCTTCAAGTGCACCAACATTCTACTGTGGGCAGCGTGGTCACACACATTTGGGGTGGGAGTGCTTAATGTGGGCTGGACACTGGGACACTGGTGCCCCTGCACCCAAGTACTGTGGGACTACTGTGTGGGTATATCAATATACGTATTATAAGGTGTTGTTGCATATTATACGTGTTCTAAGTTTGTGCCTTGTAAACACCATTATACCATACTCTGGTGTGTGTTACAGGATATATTGTCCTCTGATGGGGTTATCCAGTATAGCTAGGATCCCTCACAGGTGGAGGCGCTGTCACCAGATGGATCAGGTACAACCCAGACTCCCAGCATCAGAGGTTCAGGCTTCCTGTGAGCCACAGGTAATGCACCACACACTCAGTAGCTGCCATATCTCCCATAGGTTGGGGGAAACTGCGCTACAAACCATTTCCACATTGCTCCAAAACAATGCGTAGGATTAATCTTTAGTTCTTGAGTAGTTGAGTAATTACTTGATAAATATAGTGTATTTCTATGCATACATCACTATGTTTCTTCTTCACATGTGGTGCTTTATTTGGTGCAAACTATCTCTAAAAGCCTTATCCTATTATGCACCAATCTAATTTAAATACAAATTAAATTTTGCAGAACAGTAAGTAATGCAGTTGTCTCAGTCCACATTTATTCTGACTGAGATACATAAAATAAACAGTTTTTTTTTTATTGTTGACCAGTTTTGTTTCACAAGACATACATCATAAATTGCAAGTGTCCTGAAATGTATTACTGTAACGTCATTTCGTTTTTGTTGGTATAATCAATAACCCTGACACCAATCCTATTAGCAAAGGTGACCCCTAATGTACAGTAAGTAGCTGACAAGTAGAAACATCTCAGATTAGCTATAAAAAGTGACGTGAAGACAAACCATGTCTCCACTACATATTTAATTGGTATATTTCCATATTCAAAAGTATAGTCAACTTTGCTTTTTCTCAATATATTGGTGTGTAATGTCACTGCACTGTATAGAATGCAATAAAATCACATTTACTGTGAGTGGTTATATTAAATGTAGTAGTGCAATTCACAGGGGGAATGAAAATTATCCAGCATGTCAAAAACAAACCTTCATCCAAAGATGATATCACTTGCCATATGGAAAGGCAAAGAAAGTATTTAATATGCCATTAGTTCCACAAACTTAAAATATGCAGCAGCAAACACTGCTATTAGAGTCAGCCGCATTCATTGTTGCCAGACATTTCATTGATTTGAACTTATGAGTCAACCTAGCTTTCAAGCAATATGTTATAGTAGAAAACCTTCCAGATATTTTGGTAAAGTAGAGGCATGGAGGATTGATAACTTTGGCATGCGTTATCAAACTTTAAACTAATGTTTTTTTGATATACCCTGTAGTATTGCAATAGGAATGAGGAGTTCAATCCCACCAAAAAGAAAATGAGAAAGTCAAATAAAAATCTTTTAAGGTGTTCATAAAGAATCCAGAAAATAGAAGCAAACAAGGACAGAATGATGATTGTGACTGAAGAGATGCAGTAGGAAATTGTAAGTGTGTGAACAAAAGATGCAGGAGGATTTGGTTGCGTGTCGGGCTAAGTGGGAGTAAGTCTTAGATTGTAAGCTCTTCGGGGCAGGGATTTCCTTTCCTATTGTCTGATTTTGTGGCACTTATTGTATTATTATAATTCCCTGTACTGTATTCCTTGTGAAGCGCTGAGTACACTTGTGGCGCTATATAAATATAGACATATAATACAATACAAGGGAGCAAATGATTTCCAGTTTATGTACTCAGCTTGCAGATGGAATAAAGAAGGGGAGACAGGGTCAGACATGAGACTACCCAGGTGCCTGCTGTCTCTAATTTCCCTGTGCCCAACCATCTTATGCCTGCTGCTTCTATTTCTATTATACTCACCACTCCTCTTTCACACTGTGCCCCTCTACATCCTTCTACACCAAGGGATTCACATATCCAGGTAACAACCACACCTTTCTTACAAGCATTGGATATGACTGGGCAGTCTATCATTACCCGTCAGGATAACCCAACTGACAAGGGGACAGTGACGGGAAATGGATCTGACAGTGTTGAGTTTGAGATTGCCGGTAATGATAGAGTACAGAATAAACTGTATTCACCCACAGTTGTAGAATCATCATAGTTACACGTTTTTAGTATTGTCAGTATAATGTAATGTCAAGATTATTAATGAGCTAATATAGGTTTAACATATTTGTAATTATTATTACAAATATATATATTTTGTATTCCATATTTGTATTATTATGTATTTCTTTTTGTTACACTATATTTAATTTGTTATACTGTATGAAAGCATTGGTAGTTTTCTAAAGGAAACATAAGGGGTATATGTACAGCATCCTTTGGTTCCAGTTGGAATTTAAAGCAACGTTTAAGATTGGGTAGGGGAGGTTTGGGCAATTCTGATGGTGGAATCCCAGGTCTAACCTAGTAAATTGGGTGTATGTTACAAATTTAATTGAGATTCTGTGGGTAGGTAAATGCTGATATTCATGATGTTGGAAGTGGTTTCATATTTCTCCACGGTGCATATGTCAAATGTTGTAGTGGTTGTACTCTAGAATCTTGATAAGAAACAATATAACTGTTTACCTGCTCATACCCATTTGTGTTATATTAGGTGGCATGTTATCAGATCCAGAACTCCTTCATCATAGCATCCTAATTATTTCCCCCCACAGCCTGGCACATATGTCCGGTAAGATCAGGCAGTGCTAGGGTTTATAGCTGGTGAGATCACATCCCCTTAGTTGCCGAGTGTAGCAATTTACAGGCACAAGTCTGGGCTTGTGGAACTGAAAGAAGAGGGGGGGGGGGATAGTTTGGCCCCTCCTGCTGTATGTCTAAGTGGGTTCTGCAAAAGGCAGTTAGTTGATCCCTCACCTAGGGAAGTGCAGGTTAATCCCTCACCTAGGGGTGAGTGAGCAGGGAAAGTGTAGACTGCCTGGGAGCCTCAAGCTTCTGGGATGTACAGTTAAGGGTCAGTGAGAAGAAGCAAGACCTTTCCAAGTGAAGTTCAGGAAGAAGGAGTATTCTGGTATGCAGGGTGCTAGGGACCAGGAAGCCAAAAGGAGACCACTCTGGCAGAGAAGGTTGGTGGACCCAACTCCTTGTTAGGTGTGGGCTTGAGGTGGAATATAGGCTAAAGCCTGCATGAAAGTCGTTAACTGAATGGGAAGGGTCAAGAAGGGAAAAGCCTGCCTAATGATATGCTATGTCCTATGATATGCTGTGAGAGTCTACTGTGTATTAAGAGAGTGATCATTGATCCTGTGCAAGCTGGGGGGGGGGGTCATTGGGGGCGCTTCAAAGTCTCTTTTTTTTGTTTACTTAAGCACCAAGCTTGGGAGAGCGTGCGTGCCCGCGTGAGCAGGGACGGGACAATTTCAATTGCCGAAACTAAACTCGGCAAGCACCGCACGGTCAGCACGCTCAGCGCTCGCCTGGCCGCAGCCTTAGAATCTGTCTTAGCTGCGTGAATGGGAGTGAAAGTTTTTCTTACTTTTCATCATCCCGTTCATGAAGAGGATCAAAGAAGAAATTGATGGTGACCCTATTGGGTCAAAGGGGGGGATTAAGTTGGACTGTAAGACCCCCATAAGAGAGAGACTGGGTAAAATGATGAGCCTTTGCAAGGATGAAACAGCAAGGGATGGGTTCATGCAGAATAGGGTTAGTTCGAAGAAGATAAGCTATTTTGCTTATCAAGATACAGGAAAATATAGTTGCACACAACTTTCAAGAATTGCACAAGGTCTATGGACAATTGAGCTTCCCTGCCGATAAATATTTTTGCAACATGATTACCTTGACAAACCCCAACATCTGCTAACAAAGGAACAAGACGAACCAGTCCCCTACACTAAGCATCAGAAAGGAGATAACCGGAAAGTTCTGACCGAAGAAAGAGCTAAGGAGTGGGAAAAATTGAATATGCATGAGTAAGAATGACATTAAAATGAAGTAGGGATACTGTTTCTTGTGAAGTATATGTAGCCCTTGTACCCCCACCCTAAGTGAGATTGGGGTGGGTATGGTTTCTCCAGCTACTTCTAGGTGTGTTAGGCTGTGACCTGCAGGTAAACAGGAGGGCTGAGTGCTCCGCAATGTGTGGGGAGAGACAGGACAGGTTTACAGGTTTACCTCAGTTCTTCGGTGGTGCAGCGCCTCCAGTCAGTATGGATCCTTGGTGATGGCAGGGATGGCCCATACTGACACCTTTGTTCTTTCAGCAGCAGACATTAAATACACTAAATGGTCTTTAATGGGGTTTTTATTGCATTGGAGACTATTACACAGCAGACATTGCATTTCCTCCACAGCTTCCTTGATCACAGTGCCATGATGCAGGCTTTGTGCCCAGAACAGGCCTAGTGCCCCCCCCCCCACCTTAACCTCCCTATGAGATGGGGGGATAATGGTGTCCTCTGCACCCTTTCTGCATAGATCTTAAACTCTCCTTCAGGCAGTGTCCTACAGCATCTCTCACTCTAATGCTATGGTGATAGAGCACTATGGCCTTTCCCTACAGCATACACAGAGATTCGCTACAGTGACTCAGGGAACTAACTGAGCCCTTGGGGTTAACTTCTGGCCTAGTCCCTGGATCACAGCTGTGTGAACATTACCTACACCATCAAGGTCCAGGTCTTCACTGACTGCTTCCTGTCCCAGCATGCAATACTCTTGTCACATGAGGGCAGCGCTGTACTAATCCTAATTGTGTAATGTGCTATTAAACAACATCTACTTTAAGAAATGTCTTTGTGTCAGACTCACCTTCCATCACATTATTATTATCGTTTATTTATAAAGTGGTAACATATTCCACAGTGCGGTACATGGGGGCTACAGAGTGACATCAATTACATCCACAGAATGACATCCAAATACAGATAAACAAGCGTATGGCATTAAGAGTTGAATTTATTTTTTTAATTAGTAAGTATTATCTAATACTACAGAACTGATTGATTTTTAAAAAAAACACACATGGAGGATATTGCATGGATTGCTCCTTTAATGCTTGTCTCACTGCTTGGATTGTACATTTCCCGTCTCATGCTATTCATGTATAGGTCTGGAGCTCTAATACATTTAATGGCTTGCCTCATTAACAATGCTTGTACTGGCATAATAACTGGAAAGGGTTACAATAACCAATGAGTGGATCTACTTTTATCATCAACCATGTGAGAATCAATCATTTCATAACAATTGCTGTCAACAGGGGGAGCCCCTTTACAATGCAGGAAATTATGCATCTATATATTTTGCGTATTACAAAAGCTGCAGTTTCATATTTTATTGGCACCAGTAGCTTTGTCATGTATGCATATCTCCGAAAATATATCAGAAGTTAGAACGTATGGCCCAAGGGATCCTTTGTAAAGGAGTAGGAACCCATACAGTAATGTAACATTGGTTGAAACAGACAGAAAGTGTGCATTTCAAGATTGTGTGATCATTTGCTTGTTATTACCCAGAATCCCTTGCTGCGGTGGAAGCACTGTATGCTAAGAGATTATGGTGAATAGCACTGTTGCAGACCTGTCTGAGACATGTGAATGTGCTCACAAATTATATTTTTACTTGCTGTATACTGTACGGTGGAGGGTTTTTATCACTTTTTTACCCACCTAACTTTTATAATGTGTGGTTCATTGCAAGAGTCTAATTCTCTCCAACATTTAGTATTTTCTTTATTCTATGTTTGTATCACATACAGTATAGGCCCAGATCCACAAATCTCTGTTGCAACTTAACATTAACCTAACTTCACGTTAGCACGAACTGTGTATGTTCAATGGACAATAATTAACAATAAGTCTTGTTTTCTTCCATAAAAAGAGCATTCCTTCAACTATAACGGCTGTTAGTGATAATGACGTGCAAATTAAGTAATACAATAACATTTCATATCCACTAAAGTCCGTTAAGGTTAACACGGAGGGATAACGTTACATTAATTAGGTCATATATAAACTTGGTGTTACTCGCATCCCTGAAATATGTTTTTTATGGTTTTCCATTTGGTGTAACACCATAGTTAGGTATGAATTATTGTAACTACAGCTGTCACATAAGGCACCCCAGAGAGCACGTGACCTTCATACGGGACAAGGGTTAATACATCGGTCTCAAGCTGTCCCACTTTTCACCTTTGCAAAACTCCCCCAATTGAACAATATCTCCCCTAAATCCGTTCCAATATACCATCTGTCACGAACATAGGAACGTGACTTAGATATGCAACCAGGCAACCAGCCAACTCACCTTTCTCCTCTGAAAGATACTTTCAATGAGTTAAGATTAAGCCCTTACTCAATTGCAAACACATCTATCCACTTCCACCACCCAAGAAGTCTGCTAAATACAGTATGTAGTTAATATATATATCTGCCAGGGTCTGAGTTCCATTTTTATTATAGAAAAATTTGTTGTAGCAAAATGTGTCAGAAAATATAAATACTCGGTGCACCACGTGCGTCTACTGGGTGTGGTAGCTGCATTCGGCTACACCCCACGTGGCGGCAGTAAGATCTTCATCTCCTCCCCCTGGTGGATCCAGTAGTCCCAGGCATTGTAAAAAGGCACGGCTATGGCTTTCGCGCCAAGCCACACAGATGTTGCAATTGCAGAGCTTGCATTCTGCTAACTATGCACGCGGTTCTCCCACGCTCCAACTGCAGGATCCTCCTCAAGGACCCTGAATTCTCCTCAGTGCATGCTTGGGGGTGCTATATTGCAAGCTGCTTGGGGGTGCTATATTGCAAGTGGCCTCACCGGTTGGTATACTCTACATGCACTGTTATCTCCCCCAAATGCAGGTGGATAGTCCCATCTTGGGGGTGCTGTCTTTCAAGCGGTCCACACCGCTGAGCATACTATACTCCTAGTAACAGGGTCTTATCCCTGTTATGTAGATGGAATTCCAGGGGAGCGTCGCCGTATTTCCCAAAAAAGAAAAAAAGTGGATAGTGTAATACTATAAAACAATGTGGTTAAATATAAAAACCTTCCAAATTCCTACTCACAAGCGCAACGTCGAAACGCGTTGAGTTGGGCTTGTCAGCCATCTTGGAGAAGGAGAGAAGCAGAGGGATCTTTGATGGTGTCCGCTGTTCTGGCAAGCTGTGACGTCATGTTCCGGAAGTGACGCACGCGGAAGCTGTTTGCAGTGAGACCGGGCGAGGAAAGCTGCGCCGTAGTAATGACACATTTGTCCAAATGCTGTTACTTCTTCGATTGCCGTAAGCCTTCATTTGTGATCTTATGTTTGATAAACCTGTCATTTTTATCTGCACTATGGTTGTTTTCTGTTCTCTCCTAGATTGCTGATCCATATACCATACCTCCAGACTGGGTTACATTATAACTCCAACCTGGCATTTATGCTCATTTTCCTGCTGCGCTTGTGAGTAGGAATTTGGAAGCTTTTTATATTTAACCACATTGTATTATAGTATTACACTATCCACCTTTTTTTCTTTTTTGGGAAATACGGCGACGCTCCCCTGGAATTCCATCTACATTGCATCTTCCAGACTTTTGAAACAGTCTTTCAACGGGGTCGAGTGATAAGTTGTTTTTGCATATTTACTATATATTTATTTTTTGTTTATTCACTGCACATTGTTGTTTATATATATTTGTAACGGGTTTTCTGGCCTAGCCGGACCCACCCAATCTCACATTGTCCCCTGTGGTCTAACCAGCCCCCATTACAGTGTAGTGTCTGGTGGTGCACCTGTTGGCAACAGGACTCCTGAGTCTCGCGCATGATGTTGTGTGGGGATTGCCAACCCAGACAGGCAGCTGAGGTAGTGTGCATGAGTCCTACATATATCCAGTACAGCGCCTCCACCTCATCAGGATCCCAGCGTCCGCTTGTGGATGGTCCTGGTGAGGAACTCCTCTGTGGTGCTCTCCTCTGTGTAATCACTCCACACTTACACACGAGGGTATGATTGAACAAGATCATCTTTATTGAAGTGAGGTGGGCCAGCTGCCCCTCACAGTGGTTGTACTCAGCCGCTCATGCTCACTGCACTGCCCTTTGAAAGGTATGTCTTCCCAATCTGGTGGATTCCCTATCTCCCCTCAGGGAGATATTCCCTGTGCCAGGTCCCTGGTCACAGTCTAGTGAGCCGCCTCCTCCCAAGTCTGTACTCAGACTTGCTCCTTCCTCCAACAACTACAACCAACTCTAACTTTTGAGCAGTGCTGTGCCTTATGTCCTCTGGGGGCAGGCACAACTCTGACATCACTAATTATGGATTCAGAGTATGTGGCCACTCTCATCCGTACATAGGGCACCTCACCAGGGTATGAGGGCAAACCTCCATAATTACTGCTGGCATTCCCATAACTTACCAGGTCTTACTGCCAGCAGGAGAGATGACTGTAGTCCATTTTACAGCATGGCTAAATTCTCCCCCTGGTGAATCCCACCGGCCCGGCTGGGACCTAAATTTGAAGTACCTTTCTCCAGGAAGCACTGTAAAATGACATACATAATTAGTCACAACATTGACAGATTCACATAACATTGCGTCAAGCAAGCCCTGACCAGCAGCCACTAACTTACGCAACAGCCATCCTGTTCCCCCCTAATAATAGTGACGAGGATCGGGTTTCTTAACTTCCCGACCCCCCATGTCCAGGACTGTCACACTGTAATCACGTGGCAACCCCCTTTCAGGTCGATACACCACCCTATGCATATAGACGTTCCTGCCTATACTCCACACCCGCATAAGGTGCGCTATCCTTTCCTCGGCTTTGCTGCCCTTAATAGCACCCCCCTTATTTACCATATACTCTTCTATGGTTTCGCGTAACCACCTGTCTCTATTGTCCTCGATCTCCTGCATGAGGGGTTCCGGAACGTAGGAATACTCCAGGCCATGAGAATTTTTGTACTTGGCGGTAATAGCCCTTTCAGCCCTGCTGCACCGTGTCAAATTAGCATTCCCTGCCCTCCCTGGCAACACCCATGACAGGGACTCGTCCACGGGGTCTGTCAATATACTGGGACCCATGGGCTCTATATTGTTGCGGCAGATCTGGAACCATCTCTCTTGCATCACCCTTTTCTGCTTCTCTGCCGTAAATTCTCCCTTAGCCCACCAGTAATCTACTACATCCTCCCTGACTAGTAGAAACCGAGTGCGGTCCATCCATCCCACATAACCCTCAAAATATGGGGCCCACCACCGGGTCTCCCTAACCTTCTCCGGCTCTGATTCTAGGGAGTCTCCTTCCTCTGTGTCCCCCCAGGAAGACACCCCAGATGTCCCCGCTGATTGGGGCTTAGACCATCTCTCATGCTTTGGCCTATCCTCTAACTTCACAATAGCCACGCTAGGGCTCCAACTAGACATCGATGCCTCCCCTGAATAGCCTCCACCCACCGACCCATCATCGGACGTAAAGCTCGCCAGTCTTTCCCCAGTCCGTTCCTCATAGGTTCCCTGGGACCCTCCCGACATTCCCAAACTGGACGAGGACCCACGGGAAAAGGTGACTGGGACAGGGGCTTTATCTAAGGCATGGGGTTGGGCATATGGATGGGCAGTGGGTATCCACGGGGTTCCGACCCGCTCTCTACCCCTATAGTATCCAGGATCACTGCGAGGACTCTCCGCTGGCTGAGCCTCACCCTTCTCGCTTCTCCTCACAGCCTGCCAGCTCTTCGATGACACAGGTGATCGGGAAGCACTGCCCGATCGACGAAGCGTCGTTGTCACTTCTCCGGTCGTTCCGCTACCTCCGCCGGAAGTGATGTCATTGCCGGAACCGGAAACTCCGCCATCTTGAGATGGATCCCCATGCGGGATCTCTTCTTCCAGGATGACGTCCGGAAGTTCCGCTGCCTTCTCTTGTGTCGCCTGGGCCTGACACCGCCTTTCCTCCACGGATGCCGTCACCGGAGCCTGGTGAGAGCAAGGGCTACTCTTACCGCTCCGAAGGGTGGGTGTGGATCGCCCGTCACCACTGGACCCGCCGGTCCCAGGAATGGAAGGACTTCGTCTCTCGGCCTTCCGCTCCACTGGCGACACTCGACTCTTCTCACCAATACTCCCGGTAAGTGGTAATTTCCTTCCATTTTCACCACAGGATACTGCCAAGGGCCGGATCATTGCACCGGACGACACCCTGGGTTCCTCATCGGAGGAATCTGCTTGCACTCTGCTCGGGGTCACCGTTCACTGCGACCGCCTTTTAGTCTCTCGGTCGGTACGCTGACCGACCGCTCCTTTCTCCTCAGGCTCAGTCTTAGCAACCGGCCCCGATCCCCATTCTCCGGGATCCGTACTTTCCTTCCACAGTGCACTGGGGGACCCGGCGGACAGCCTAGCCGTATCCCCCACGGGTTCGACAGTCTGGATGGGCACAAATGTAGGCATAGGCCACAAGTACTGTGTACCACATTGCGGGCAGCGCGCCACCGTACCCACGGTACCGCCGGGTAGCCTGCATTGCAGGCAGAGGCACACCACAGTCTCGGTGCCCACCACCCGAATCACCAGTAAGCCTCCTGGTGCGGAATATGGTTGAGTGGAGACCATTGTATTGACTCCTGACTGAGAGGCCATTGTCTTAGTAGGAGATACTTGCAGCAGCGGTCTGTTCTGTGCACTGGCTCCGCGTGAATGACAAGCAGGGGTTGAGTTGCCAGCCACTCCCTTGACTAGCTCCATCCTCATCTGACAAAGCTGGAAACCACCCCCTCTAGTAGCGATTATGGGCGGGTCCCACAGCTTAATAGGATGTCCTGTAATTGAGACCGCGTCTTTCACAGTCCTGGAGGGCGTGGCCACAGCTTTCGCACCATTGCCCCCAACAGGGTGGGGTTCTTTCTTTGGCGCCAATCCCGGCCAACTGTCTGCAACTTTTGCAATTGCAGAATTCTCTTCAACGAGCCCACGCGGTCTCCCAGGGAAGCGGGAGCCGCCATCTTGATTTGCATTGCCAATCACTTTAGCAACTGATGTAGCTTTATGTATAGCGCTCGCCGGCTGGCAAGCAGATCCTTCATTTCCATCACCCACAATCACAATGTCCTCAATACTGTCCTCCAGAGTAGTACCCCGGGGTCCTAGGCAGGACCAAAACGGTGCGGGAGATTCCTGAGCTGACACAGGAAAGCAGAGAAGCCTGCACACAGACACTGTCTTGAGCACAAAGGGGTGCTGAGATCAAGACACCCAGAGACTTATATTCCTGGACACAGGAGACCCAGGAACCTACCAGAGACTGACATGAAGGGCCACCTGCTTTAAGGTATCTCTTGAGACTTTGGGGAATAGGGTGGTAATGGTATTATCCCCCCATCCCTGCAGATAGGGACTGGGGAAGTAAGTTAGCCCTCACACAGGGATTGTTATTTTTGTTATTTTCATATGTTTTCTGTGCTATTTAAGGAAATAGGCAATAAAGCCTTATTTTAATTTCACCTTAAAACAATCTCCATTGCGTACCTCTGAACACGTCTCTTACACTCCCCCTGCGCATTATAGGACACATTATTTGAGCACACGCTGCAGTCCCATTCTTGGGGGTGCTGTCTTTCAAGTGGTCCACACTTTGGGCAGCCTACAACGTGTAATCGGCTGATACCATGGGTTTCAAGCACATCTGAGCCCTGTAACATGTAACGATAAGAGTACCCCACAGATAATTCCAAGTTGGGGTGCAGTCTTTCAAGCGATCCACACCGTAGGCATATTATCTGCATGCAATCGGCTGATTCTATGGGTTTCAAGCACATCTCAGCCTTTGAAGTGAAGGGACTTGGCTCTGATACAGTGAGTTCAGGCACCTCTCAGATATGCAAATTGTCCCAGACATGGTAACGAATGGCCCTGATACAGTGTGTGCCCCCATTCACTTCTCAGTCAGGCAGCGGTGGGCTTGCAGTCATGAGCATGCTTCCTTCTTAAAGATCACCCACAATTGCAAGCAGTGGGAATACTTGGCACGGATACAGCGACTGGCCCTCACTTCTCCTTCAGTATATATTCCCTTCTTGCACTGTCCCGACTGCTCATCTCAGCAGCGCCTCCAAATGTAACACCCCTTCCCCCCCTGACAGGAGATCTGCATGTTACGTGTATACCGGTGGTGGTTAGCTCACCTGCTGTAGGCCAGGAAGTCTGAGTCTCGGCGTGGTAGTGCGAATAGCAATGGAACAGGCTGGTACTTCGTCAGTGCAACGCCTCCATCCTGTAGGGTAGCTGCCAGAGGACACATAGAATTGGAACAGTTCACCTTTTATTTGTCAAGCCAGGACCCGATTCCATTTCTTTCAAGAGAGGTACTTCTTACACTGATCATCATAGAATATCTTTACTGGCATCTTGCCTCACTGTCATTCCCTGACTAGGCCCCCCAAAGGCTTGAGGCCCTTGAGGCTAGTCACCATCCCCTTACCTCCTGATTGGGTAAGGCAGATACCGCCTCACTCACTAGGGAGCAGGCAACATCTAGGAATCGTCTCATCTAAATTTGGGTTAGGAGCCTCTTATATACCTGGAGAGGTTTTAGTGACCCTGCTCCAAACCGGGCAGGTGTTAGAGGAGGTGCGTGTGACACCTTAACACCCCCCCCCCAGGCATGACACTCCCAACTGCTATCCAGTCAACACCTGGTTATGGCAACAATATAGCTAGTGTGCCAACGGACTCACATCCTGGCCATGTGAAGGGATTTAACCCTGACACTGCTTGCACTTACCAGGACTTAGAGTACATGCCCGGGCTGGGAAACACATCGCCAAGGGCACTAGGCTACATATATAAACTGGAAAGGATCATAAGCAACAACGCAGAGTCACTGTGATTGAATCGTTTATTAATAAAGTGTCTAATGTAACTCCCAATCATTTTAACACATACCTGTATGGGATATTTGCTACTTATGTCTCAGCTGAAACATGAATAAATATGACACTGTTTTTTGCCGTGCTCGTGTCCCCGCTTTGTAGCATGAACAATTTAATAAATAACCCCAGTAGTTGGATACTGAAGTCTAAAACCTGCGATCCTCCTGCTGAAATGATGGGCGGAACAGCTGGATTACAGACCTTGTGCAGTGTGTATGTAGCCCCGGATCCCCATCACCTCCGTTGCCAGGGGTGATGGCAAGTGCCGCCGGAGCAAGTGGTGGACCCGCCGGCATGTCAGAAGGGTGGGGGCCGAGCAGGGAGCGCTCCGGTGCTCGGGAGACTCCACGGCGGCCCGACAGTGTAGCGCACCACCATCTTCTTTTGCATTGCGCATGCGCAGTGATAGCGCGCAAACCCCCCACCAATCAGGAGAAGCTATGGTTAGGGACTACATGTCCCATGAGCCTCAGGAGTACCCCACAGGGCGCCAGGGAGTTTAGCCTGCTACAATTCCACTGCGGAAAATATTTCCAGGGTGACTGATGTCCCATTCAAAAATACGACATCCTCATATTTTTCTCCAATCTCAATAAAAGCACGTGCTTGGTCAACTATTTTAATGTTGTTAAAATCCCTTATCTTGGGATAAGCTCTGCACTTGTTATGTGCCAAAAAAAGCCACAGCACTTTACATCATATGTCCAAAGATCCAGCCCAAATCACGTCTCGTTAGTCTGACTCATACATTGGAATATTATGCTTGTGATGCAGAGTATTCCTCACCTCTGCAAGAGATCATTCATCATTTTCCAGGCTGATATCATCGATCAGCCAAATCACTGCACTGTGAAAAGAAAAGATTTTGAAGATTAAAAAGAGAACAGAGGCATCATTTACACTACATACTCGATAAAAAGTACATAAGAGGAACAACTGTATACAGTCGTGTACTTACCGTTCTTTGTTCTGACCTTGCAGATCATCCTATGAACATTTGTCTTCCATTAGGCCAGCCTTAGCCTTTGCAGAGCCCAAGGCTGCACGCTAGCAGCGAGGCCCTTCCTGTGAAAAAAGTTAAGGGGGCTTAGCCCCTCCGGCAGCGTCGGGGGGTAGTTTCATCACGGCGGGATATGACATTATGTTGCCATGGCAATGTGTCATCATATAACGTTGCGGTGTCATTTTACGTTGGTCACCACGGTAATGCGACGCTACAGGAAGCGTCCTGCTCTGGAGAAGGTTAAACCACCCCACTCAAAGAAAAGAAAAACATCAACACATACCTCTTGGTCCTGCCAGTCCGGGGGGCCTGTGCTCCCTCCTTCAGCTCCCCCCTTCGATTGGGTAGAATTTGGATCCCGGAACCGACAGGAGAAGGTAGAGGGAAGAGCAAGGGCCCCCCGAAGACGTGGGGCCCAAGGTGGCTGCCTAGCTTGCCTTGACCTAAGAATCTTCACCCCACATAATCACCTGAGCCCAGTATTGCTATGGAGTGTCTAATTGGCTCTGCTCCTCTTTAAATATTCGCAGTCAATGTCACATCGTCATACTCATGACCGCACGTCGGATCAGGAGAAAGATATTACAAATATTCCATTCCGGTGCCGCGATGGTGTTAGCGTTGCTATGGGGATCCTTGCCGCTCTGCTATTGATCAGATGCTGCCTCTGCATCATCGGCTGAGCCTGTCAGTTTTCGTTCACAGGTTCCATCTCTGATCACCATAAAGTCTCAGCAAGCTTCGCATGGACTCTAGTATGAGCGCCATAACAACCTTCAATCCCTTAAATGGCATAAAAAGAGGAGGCATGACTGCACCATCCATATAACATATACCCAAAATCCATACATATTTAACCTCAGTACCCAATAATCCATGGGGATAAGAATACTACTCCTAAATACAACAGCAGTACATATGTGACAAGGAATGATAATAACCCAGCAATATATTGAAATCTCTCATTTTCTATGTGTAACCCCTCTTTACTTTACCTCAGACTATAGAACCTGTCACTGAGGTGGGGACCTGAGTACTGTAACTTGGGGTTTAACTCTTATAGTGGGTGGTACACAGAGTGGGAAGCAGGATTATTTAGACACAACAAAACTGTAAGGAATTATAACAAACGTTATATTACTTAATCTATCATTTTGAACAGGGCTAGCTTCCCTGAGGCCCCACACAACAAGCCCATTCAGCGGCTGTTGAGGAATATTGTAAGAACTGCGGTAGGTGTGTGACCAGAAAAACTTTGCCTACCCGGGCCGCTCCCTTGACCAATATCACCAGCAGTGGGTCACTGGACTTAGTCTGCATGGACTTCCTGTAAATAGAGTCATATAGCAAGAACACCAGTAATATCTTAGTGGTCATAGATCACTTCACCCGGTATGCGTAAGCATTGCCCACAATGGACCAACGAGCTACTACAGTTGCCAAACTGTTATGGGACAAGTATTTCGTCCATTATGGATTGCCAGCCAGGAAACACTCTGACCAAGGACGGGACTTCGAAAGCCGATTTATCATGGAATTACTGCGCATCTGTGGGATAAAAAAATCCAGAATCACGCCTTACCACCCACAAGGAGATCTGCAACCAGAGGGATTTAATAGGACCCTATTAAATATGATGGGTACCCTAAATAATCAAGGAAAGGAAAAAAGGAGTCAGCATGTACATCACATAGTCCATGCTTATAACTGCACCAAGAATGAATCCACTGGGTATTCACCTTATTACCAAATGTTTGGTCGGGAAGCCAGATTGCCCATTGACTTGTGTTTTGGAGTGTCGGCAGATGGCCCATCCCCAACCACGTAAATGCAATATGTACAGAAACTCAGACACCAGTTACAAGAAGTGTACAAGCTGGCCACTTCTGCAGCTGACACAAATAATCATGGAAACAAAAGCCGTTACCATAAAGAGTACACGTGCAAGCGCTACAGCTGCAGGGCAGAGTCCATATCCGGAAACTGGGGATACCAGGAAAACACAAAATAGCAAATTGCTGGAAAACCGAGCCTTATGGGCTAGTAGAGAAGCTAGAAGGACTCCCGGTCTATCGAGTGAGGCCTGAAAAGGGAAATGGCCCCACAAAAAATCTACATAGAAACCTCCTGCCAATAGGTCAGTTAGTGCTCTGCCCTGAGAGAGAAAACATTCCAAGAGAACCCCATCTGCACAGGAGAAGTGATCGATTGAACAGAGGACAGGGTTCTGGTACAAATCCAGTTAGCCAGGGTAGGCAAGACAGTGATGAGGAGTTCTGAACAAGAGGAGGGGTACCCCAGGGAAGGAATGTTAGGGCACTTGGCAAATATTTTTAACAGGGAAGAACTGCCTGCCCCTCAACCGGGACCCCAAATACAATCAGTAGGGTCTCAGGATTTAGAAAAAACTGTTATTCTTGAACTGGATCCCAGAGCAGAGGAATGTACCCCCATAGGTCCAGATGAATCCGTACAGGGCTCGCAATATCTGAGTCACCGGTACCATATGAGTCACCTAAAGTGGAAAGGGAAGTAGACATCATACCTCTGGCATTAGCCTCACGTCCTAAGAGGGAGACTAGACCCCCCATATGACTGACCTATGACTTACCGGGAGTTTTGACTGAGGTCCCTATGGTTAGTACTCTGGAAATAGGAGTTGTTGGGGAATGTAGAAGATTCCGGGGTTAACAAGAATGCTATCTGTCAAAACTGTTGTCCTATAAAAGTTCCTGGCGCCCATTATGTTCCATCCTTGCTGTTTCATTGCCCAGCCGCCTGAATCCAGCACAGTGAGTCATTGTAACCCATACTGAGGGGCCAAACACAGTACACAATGTAATCTCCCTATTAGCCGGCAGGGAGGGTTACATGTAAAAAAGAATAAGATTAGGGTCCCTCAAGTCAAAACACAGTTATTATAAGGCTGAAAACCTGTTAAGGATTCCCACTGTTTTCCACAGTAACAAATGCTTTGGGTGGATTTTATCACCTGCATTTAATGTGTTATGACGATAAGACTGTTTGTTAGTTTTTAAATCTAGAGATGAATTGCTGTTGTTTCGACAGCCTTTAAAACTAGAGTTGAATAACCTAGAAACAGTCACTATTTTGTTCAGCATATTAACAGCTATATCATTTTAGTGCTTGCTGTCTAGTTTGTATAGGGGGACACATAATTGAATTAGCACGATTTATACAGAATGAATATTCATTCAATGTATGGTTTCATGTTCCCCATACCAAACTATTGGATGTGCAGCTCGAAAATACTGTATCAAATCCATCTTACTACAACAGTGACAGTTCATGCAATCTGCCAATTTGCAGTTGAAATGTGGTGTGCCTTTAATTGGTTCCAGCCATTTTTGTAATGTCTTTTACTTTACATGGTAACCATCCGAGTAAATCAAAGTTGTTTTGTTTTACTGCCATTGATTCCCTGATATTTTTTTGAGCCAGTAAAATGAGCTTCTTCCACAGTTTATGACACTGTACTGTAATTAAATGACTGTGTAAAGGAGCATTAATCCTTTTCTTTAAGCCGTGGTGCCATCTAAGTATTCTGAGAACATTACAATATTATTAACATTTGTGATAAATATGCTAATATTAGCATTTAGACTGTTAAAGGGGCTATGCATTGGAATCATACAAATATTGGTCTTATACATAAAGAAACATTTTACACATTTAAACATTTAGAAGCTATAAGAAACAAACATTCATTTTGTGCTGATTATTGCCATTATGCCATAACATTGTAATTAGTTTGTATGTATATCTTTATTTACATAGCACCATCCTGGTACATAGCACTTTACAGTGGTAATACATGTGTCATAATAATAATAATAACACATAATGGTACTTAGCACTTCAGACATAAAATAGGAAAAGAGTGGCTGCCCCGAAGAGCTTACAATCCAAGTGTAATTAGGGATAATTTACAGAGACAATAGGAGAGTCTTACTGTAAGTGTATCTGCAAAGGGCCAAGGTCAGTGCAAATAAGATGTATAGTATCAGCCAGCGGAGCTACCGGTATGCTTCTTTAAAGAGGTGTGTTTTAAAAAAAGTCTTAAAACTTCTTTGTGTCGAATAGACTGGTCCCGCAGATCTCCTATTCAGGAATCCATGATATTTCATGGTCGGAACATGCACCAATAGAGCTGCGGTGCTCCCAAATTAGGCTGGCTAGCCCAGGGGCAAATTGGAAACTCAATGAATCATTAATTAAGATCCCAGAGATCGCACAAACCATACGAAAAGAGATCTCACAATTCTTTAAGACAAACCAGGGCAGTGTGGAATCTCACATAACATTGTGGGAGGCTCATAAGGCCACTCTGAGAGGAATTTTGATAAATATAGCGGCGGGGAGGAAAAAAAAGAGAGAAGCCAAAATTAATCAGCTGAGAGAAAAGCTACATGAACTCTATATACTACATAACAGGACAGGTAGAGAGGAGACACTGAAGGAGTTGAAGGATGTAAGATTAGAACTTAATCTACTCCTTACCTCCCAGGCTGAAAAGACATTGAGTTGGACATTTTTTGAAAAGGCGAACAAGCCAGATACCATGCTAGCAAATAAAATCCGCAACAGACAATCCAACTATACAATTCACGCAATTCAGACTAGGGAAGGAAAGTTAACCTCAAATCCCAAACACATAGTTGAGGAGTTTAGAACATATTATGAAGGGTTGTATGATGGGAAGAAGGTGAAACATAACGCTAATACGAGTAAGGCACTAGAGACTTTCCTGGCAGACTCGGATTTGCCCAGGTTGACGAGGTTGGAGCGGGAGTTCCTGGAGAAGGAGATCACAGCGGAAGAACTGCTAGAGGTAGTTACTAATCTGAAACCCGCAAAAGCTCCGGGCCCAGATGGATTCTCCAATTTATATTACAAAAAATATATTGGGATTCTGACCCCTTATTTGTTAAACATGTACAATAATGTCCTGGATGGGGGGTCGTTCTCGGACCAGATGCTGCAGGCGTCCATCTCGGTGATTCATAAGCAGGGGAAAGACCCCACAAATTGCCCAAGTTATAGGCCGATCTCACTGATTAATTCGGATGTAAAAATCTACTCAAAATTGCTGGCCAATAGATTGAGTACTATTCTACCCAGGCTGATTCACCCGGATCAAGTTGGTTTCATTAAAGGTAGACAAGTGGCCGATAATACCAGAAGGGTTATTGATATTATAGATTACATAAATACCAACAAGATCCCAGGAATTATTTTAAGCTTAGATGCAGAGAAAGCCTTCGATAGAATAGACTGGCCGTACGTGGATGCCATGCTTGCGGCGTTTGGATTGGGGGACAGAGTCTTGAGGGCAATTAAAGCATTATATACGAATCTTATGGCACGGGTAGTTCACCAGGGATTCCCGTCTGGTTATCTCAAAATCAAGAGTGGCACAAGACAGGGCTGCCCGTTATCGCCCTTGTTGTTCGCCTTATGCATGGAGCCACTAGCAGCCCGGATTAGAGGTAACAGGGATATTACAGGGATCCAAATTCATTCCCAGGAACATAAGACAGCATTGTATGCGGATGATGTCATCCTGATGCTGTCCAGGCCCCTAGTCTCTCTACTCAACCTCTTTGACCTGTTGGAAAAATTTAACAGAATATCAGGATTCAAAATAAATCAGGCGAAATCTGAAGCCATGAGTCTAAATCTCCCAAAAGATACAGAAAAACTTAGAGAGATTAATTTTAATTTTAATTGGCAACCCAAAGCAATTAAGTACCTAGGGGTCAGTTTGACCAAGGAAGTAAACCTGTTATATAAGGCAAATTATCCTAAACTCTTGCAGTCCCTGATGAGAGAGTTAAAAGAATAGGCATCGTATGGTATCTCTTGGATTGGAAGAATTTATAGTGTTAAAATGAACCTTTTCCCAGATTATTGTACCGCTTTCAGACGCTTCCCATACCCATAGATAGTGCAGATATTAGGGACATACAGACAAAGGTTCTTAATTTTATTTGGAAAAACAAAAAAGCACGAATAAAGGCTAGAATAATGATGAGGCCCAAAACCACAGGCGGACTGGCGGTACCTTGCTTGTTCTCATATTATAGAGTGGCCCAATTAAGTCAAATTATCCAATGGCATCTAGATCCGCATATGCGCAGATGGGTGGGCATAGAGAGCGAACTATGCGCCCCACTAGAAATTACTAACTTAATTTGGTACCCAAAATCTAGGCTCAAAGAGATAAAGAAACCGCTAGCCTCAATGAACAACTCGATTGCAATCTGGGAGGCCACTAAATTTAGATGTGCTCTGACAACGAGGAACTCGCTGATGACCACGTTGTGGGGGAACCCAGATTTTGCCCCGGGGATGGAAGAAGGGGGATTCACATGTTGGAGGCAGGGAGGGTATAGGAGATTGAAGGATCTGGAGGGCAGGGACACAATCGAAACATTTACACAACTTCAGTCAGATAAGGACATTCCCAACACATAATTTTTTAGATACCTCCAGATCAGGGCATTTTATACCAAACACATAAATCGTCCTAAGGTGACAAATTTTGAGGCGCTCTGTGCACGAGGGCACGACACAGGGGGACTAACATCTAGACTATATAGAGAGGTGATCGATCCTGGTAATAGCCACGGACTGAGACTAGGTTACATGACGCAGTGGGAGACAGACTTAGGGAGGACGTTAGAGGACGAGGAATGGACAAAGATATTTGAGGCGGCAGCAAAGAGTTCGATCTGCATGACGTTAAAGGAGAACTCATATAAGGTATTAATGAGGTGGTATCTCACCCCAGTCAGATTAGCTAAATTTGTACCAGGTTACTCCCCCTTGTGCCCTAGACAATGTGGAGAGCCAGGAGACTTGTTGCACATGCTGTGGTCCTGCCCTCGTTTGGTCCCAATATGGGAACAGATTTGGGATTGGTTAGAGAGGATCTTGGGCCTCGAAATTCCCCGGGATCCATGGCTGTTTCTGCTAAATAAGCCACTGGAGGGTCTGTCAAGAGCAGGAAACAAAATGATTGTTCATTTTGCAACGGCAATGAGGTGTGAGACCCCAGCATTGTGGAAACAGAACACGATTCCAACAATTGAAAAGATTCGGAACAGAATTTGGTTTGCCTGCCAGATGGAGAAGCTGACGAGTCTGGTCAACGACACTGGCTCAAATTTCCAAAAGGTCTGGTTGCCGTGGTTAGCACAAACAGACATACCAGGGGCGAGCAATGCCTCCATTTGGCTATGATAGGAATAAGTGAGTTCTCCTGTGACAGACGGCACTCGGGGGGGAGGGTGTATAGAGACGGGCCTAGCTAAGGGACGATTGGGTCGGGAAGTTAAGGGGAAATTTCTATACGTCAAAGCCTGCAAAGGCATAAGAGGCTGCAGGGGTCTCCCGCACCAGCACCAAAAGAAAGAGGGAGAAGTGTACAGATGTGCCTAGCATGACGTTGGATTGAAGATCCACAGTGACCCCCCCCCCCATACCCCTCTTCCCCAGTGTGTCTTTCCCCCCCTGTGCATGTTGGATGTGTGAATGGTGTTTGCGTCTTGTCAATTCAGACAGATATGGACAAGTTACAGAGCGTATGGAGTGTTTTATAATTTGTGCAAAAATGTCTGTATCTTTTGAAAATTCAATAAAATATAAAGTTGAAAAAAAAAAAAAGTCTTAAAGGTGGTGAGAGAGGGTGTTGGTCGGATATTGAGAGAAAGGGCATTCCTGAAGTTTGGGCAGTGAGTGAGAAAAGTTTTAGGCAGTAGAGAGTTTTAGATATAAAAGGGATAGACAGAAGACATCCTTGAGCAAATGCAAGAGTCGGGCAGTTGTAAAGCAAGAAATTAGGGCTGAGATGTAAGTGTAGTCAGGTCCCCCTCTTACCTCCGGGCTGCTTGAGGGGGACTGCTGTGTGGTTGCTGCAGGGAGATTGTGAGCTGACGAGCGGGTCGCCGGTGCTCCGCCAAGGGCACCTCCATTTTGTTTGTGCGCGCGCATGTGCAGAAAAGGTTTTCGCATGCGCAGATAGTATCTAGAGTTGCGGCGGACATCTTTGTACACCTGGCGCATGCGCAGTATAATGCCAGTTGTGGCCATTACACCCATAGATCCGCAAGGGAACTACAAATGGGAGAATACAGCTAATAGGGTTGCCCGGATCTCAGCAAAGAGAGAGAGCAGGGTACAGAAGAGGGAGGTAGGGTCCCAGGTGCCAGTAGCCCTGGGACTAGTGGAAAGAAGAATAGGGGGGTACAATACAGGTTTACATGGAATCAGAAGATATCCCTATCACACAATTGACAACACACAGTTTAGGTATTGGTGAAGGGAATATAAATATATAATATATCACAGTGTACTCACACGGCCAAGTGTGGTACTAGACAGAGGTGATGGTATCTTTCACGGCTACCGGCTATCGTCAAAGACCTTTGCTTTGTAGAGCTCAGCAGTCTGATGCCAAACACTTGTCTGCGTCCTAACACAAATCTTCCCCATCTCAAACAGTGGTGTATACATATGCAAGGGTGACACCACGCATCATTGTATAAAGGTGTAAGTTATTAAAATAAAAAGTGAGCAGCAGTACACTCACATGTGAGACCGCTCTGGTACACGCAGCAAACTTCCGCGTCGTGCTGCAGTGTCTTCCGTTGTCCCGCGTCCGGTGCTCAGGACTCCAGCAGGGCGCTCAAGCCAGCTACGGTAGCCGATAGCGGTCAGATGATGCAAAGTCCAGGGCTCCATATGAACTACGTGTTGATGAACCTGACGAAGCAATACGTTGCGAAATGTGTAGTTCATGTGGCCCGTAGCCTACGTGAGTCACAGGTTGACTCCCAGTGAACACAACTATCCAGTTCACAAACTAGAGTTCCTCGCCCTCAAATGGGCCGTGGTTAGAAGCTCCATGATTACCTTTACAGAGACCCCTTTGAGGTTAGGACGGATAACAATCCCCTGATTTATATTCTAACGTCGACTAAGCTGGATGCCACGGGCCACCGATGACTGGCAGCACTGTCCAACTATCAATTCACCCTAAAATATAAACCAGGGCCTCTAAACATCGGAGCCGATGCTCTCACAAAACCCGGGGTTGAGCAGCACCCAAGACGACGATCTGTGGGAGATAATCCCTGGACCTGGAATGTGGGCCATGTGCTCCATGGCTGCCGTAGTCGAAGACAAGATTACGTTCTCTGAATTGAGGATGGCAAATTCCCTGGGATGCCAGCCCTTGGCCATTCCAGCTGCTTACCATTATCCAGATGGCATGTCTGTTCCTCCAGAGTATATCCTCACATGGAAAGAACTGGTGCTCTACCAGGAGAAGGATCTGGTAACTAAGGCTATAAACCAGGCCGTCCGAAAAAACAATCCGTCCTTGATGAAGTGGGCCCCTACCGGTGCCATTCCAGTCATCATGAGAGAATGGGATAAGTTCCAGATAGACCATGGTCTCCTTTACAGGTTTGTCAAATACCCTGACAGGAGACAACTGGTCTTTCCCCAACCCCTGGTGGGCCATGTCCTACGATCTCTACACGATGAGCACGGCTATCTGGGCATAGATAAGACTTTCAGTCTAGTGAGAGACCGGTTCTTCTGGATCAAAATGCAGGAGGCAGTAGAGCAGTATTGCCAAAAATGTCTGCGGAATGTTCAGCGAAAGACACTTCCCACCTGTGCTGCCCAATGGACCATCTAAAAAGTTCTGCTCCTATGGACCTTGTCTGCATGGATGTTTTGTGCATGGAACCTGACTCACGAGGTATCGGCAATGTCCTGGTAGTGACAGACCACTACACTCGCTACTCTCAAGCGTTCTCGACCAAGGACCAGAAGGCTCTCACAGTTGCCAAAGTGCTCTGGGACAAATAAAACAAGAAAAAACACAAAAGCGCACCAAGATGAGAGATAGATATTGTATTAGCAACAAATAATAAAATTAGTAACTTACATATAAAATTTCTTTAATAATCCCCGATTCTGGTGTCTATCACAGGAGTAGGGCATCACATAGGAAGTATGAAAGGTAATCTCAGTTCTGAGAGATCAGACCCGCGCGCTGGGGCTGTCTCTGTTCACTCTCCTGTCCTCCACGTGTGGTAGCGTGGTGCGGAGTGTAGCGCGCATGTGCAGGAACCGGGGCCTTCAATAGGTGTCCTTAGGATGCCTGTCCGTTTTTGATAGCATAGAAACGATCGGAAATAAGCAGGAATGGTACACTTGAGTGTGTACTGGTGGTGGGTAGTAAACAGTCGCGACTGTTGTGGCTGGCGGTTTTACTACCCACCACCAGTACACACTCAAGTGTACCGTTCCTGCTTATTTCCGATCGTTTCTATGCTATCAAAAACGGACAGGCATCCTAAGGACACCTATTGAAGGCCCCGGTTCCTGCACATGCGCGCTACACTCCGCACCACGCTACCACACGTGGAGGACAGGAGAGTGAACAGAGACAGCCCCAGCGCGCGGGTCTGATCTCTCAAACTGAGATTACCCTTCATACTTCCTATGTGATGCCCTACTCCTGTGATAGACACCAGAATCGAGGATTATTAAAGAAATTTTATATGTAAGTTACTAATTTTATTATTTGTTGCTAATACAATATCTATCTCTCATCTTGGTGCGCTTTTGTGTTTTTTCTTGTTTTGCTGATATTGGTATCACCATCGGGGTTCCGGTGGAGACCACATTTGGAGGTGGGGGAGACACCTCATAAACACAGAAGCAGCAAGAGAACTGAGAGGGACCAACACTACAAGTTTAAAGAGCCAGAGCGCGGACTGAACTTTTCATCTCTGGGACAAATACTTAATTCATTACGGCCTACCGAATCGGATGCACTCCCACCAAGGCAGAGACTTTGAGAGCAAGCTTCTCAAGGAGCTGCTTAAATTACTCAACATCCAGAAGTCTTGGACCACTCGGTATCATCCTGAAGTAGATGCCCTGCCCAAAAGGTTCAATCGAACACTGCTTGATATGCTAGGAACTCTAAAGAGTGCACAAAAGACTGAATGGAGTAAGCATGTTGAAGCTCTGGTGCACGCATATAATTGCACCAAACATGAATCCACAGGATATACCCCATATTTTGTGATGTTTGGGTGAGAGGCACAACTGCCTGTGGACATCCACCTCCAGGTATCTACCAATGGGGTACCCAATACGGTGCATTTCAAGTACGTTCAGCGACTCCAAGCCAGCTTACAACGCGCATATCAATTAGCAGAGAAAGCCTCAGCTCAGCTGAACACCAGCTACAAGCGGCGGTACACTGGCGACACACTTTATTCGAGCTCGGCTAGTCCCACGAATTCGGGTATACCCGGGTGTATTGAGGTTTGTGACTGTTTTCTGCCCGAGTGCATTGAGGTATTTTCCAGGCAGGGATTGAAGCATTTTATTCCCGCTGGCTGCAATACTGCACAGTACATATATATATACTGCATTACAATTCATGAATTTATGCCATCTGGTAGACACGCGAAGCATTGCAGCCTATTAAATCCTAATCATTATCATTTAACAGATCAGCCGCCCATCAGCCAGGCATGAACCCAGGCTGGGAAGGCAAATGCAACGGGGCTTGTTAGAGGTGAGGAGCAGCGCATTCCAGGTATCTGCCAGGTACATACCGGGTATTTGCTCGAATAAAGTGTGTCGGTGCAGTATGACCACAAGGTCCATTATCGGGAACTAAAGCCTGGAGACGCTGTTCTCCTATGCAATCTCAGAATACCCGGCAAACACAAGCTGGCCGACCGCTGGCGTGATGGAGCCTTTGAAGTCGAGTCCCAGATGCCAGGCCTCCCGGTCTACCGCATACGAGACGTGAATGGCCGGGTAAAGGTCTGGCACAGAAATCACTTGTAGCCCATTCCCCAAGTTGATGACAGTGACCACGAATCAGAAATAATAGTAAGGGTCAATGAGCCAGAGGGGTCTGAAGAGCAATCGGATCCACAAGATGAGTTCAATCAGGATCCCATGGAAGGAACCTCCGCTGTTTCCAATGGAGACTGGTGGGCACTACCTGAAGAAGCACAGAATAATGGGCCTGCCCATCAAGTACCTACACCCGTGGCTTCACCAAGCAGACCATTGAATCCCAGGAGTCCAAGTTTTGTGCCTAGTAGAGACTTTACATAGACTGAGTATTTACATAGGGATGGGCCAAGGCCCCAGGACTATGACAGACTCTCCCCAGTGGGAACCACAGAAGAACTGCCTTGCAGAAGTCAGCGAGAAAGATGCCCTCCTACTAGGGTGGCATATGATAAGTTAGGGGCACCCCTCTATGAGTCTCAGCAGCTGGCTAAGAACAAGCTGGCTTCCATTATCAACATGTTCTTTGAAATGCATAATATTATTTAGAGTCTGCATTCGTTAAGTTATATACATGTACAGCATTTTCATTATATAACTTTTCTGTGTTATGTTTGGTTATGTTGTTCCCAAGCGGGGACATTGGAGTCTCCACCAGGGGGAGGATGTAGCCATGTAGCCACTTACCTCCAGGCTGCATGAGGGGACGGCTGTGTGGTTGCTGCAGGGAGATTGTGAGGGTGCTGCCATTTTGTTTGTGTGCGCGCGCATGCGCAGAGATGGTTCGTGCATGCGCAGATAGTATCTAGAGTTGCGGTGGCTATCTTTGTACACCTGGCGCATCCACAGTATAATGCCAGCGGCAGCCATTACACCTATAGATCCGCAAGGGAACTACAAGTCCCAGCAGCCACAGGGGCGCACACCACATGGGGGAATACAGGCTATTGGGGTCTGGACACTGGGACACTGGTGCCCCTGCACCAAAGTACTGTGGGGATATTCCGCGGGTTGGTATACATATACAGTATGTCTATTTCTGTTCCTATTGTTGTCATGGTTTATTACTTCCCAGTAAATACTGTTCCCCATACTCTGTGTGTATTACTGGGCATATTGTCTTGGGAGGGGCTATCCTACTACGTGAGTATCCTTCTCAGGTCGAGGCGCTGTTTAGTAGATATACATACACCCAAGGCTTCCCAGTGGCGGAGGATCAGGCCTCCTGTTTGGCACACAGGTATAGCAGCACACGTAGTCGCCCTGACACAGGGGAAAGGGGGCTACATAAGGAAGGGCAGAAGAGTCCTTAAAAAGAGAGGAGAATTGTGTATAATATAAAAACAGCGATAGTATTGTAGGGATATGCCAAAGATATTGATGCAAACAGTATAGGAAAGAGCATCAAAGAGCATCAAAGATGTGTATAGCACCAAAGAAAGGCACAGATTGTACATGTGTTACAGTATCTGTATGATATGATAACATTGGTCCACACATTCACAACGTTGGGAGTTGAAAGATTAGCCTGCTTAGGTTTCAGTAAAAGGTTCAAGTGAAAACAGAAATTTGATAAAACGTACACAGTAACAAATAGGTTTATTTTAATAGAATAACTAAATTTAAAAAAAATTCAACTTTTATCTCTTTCCTCTCTTCGTGACGATGAAGGTGCCAAGGTTGTCACTACTACTGATTTTAACTGTGTGGGAAACATAAAAAAATGTTGTCTCACCAGTGACGGATTTAAAATTTTGCTGCCCACAGGCACTTACCCCGGGCTGTCGCCATGTGACAGCGCAGCGTCATTTGATGCCACAATGCTACAGAAGGATGAGGGCGGTGCTAAGGAGAAGTAAAAGACCTTTACAGAGGCTCCACGCTCTTCCCCGGCAATCAGTGGGGAAAAGAGCAGGGCCTCTGTATGCTGCCCACAAATTTTGCCGCCCTAGGCCCGGGCCTATCGGGCCTAATGGGAAATCCAAAACTGAGCCTCACACACGGGATAGAAAATAAAGGGGCATATTCGCTGAGGTCCGATGCGGGCTATTGCACTTTGTTTTGGCGCTAACTGGCATTAAAAACTAGGGTAGTATAACGGATCAGGATGCGATATCCTTATTTGGCACGTAGTGAACCCCGGGTAAACAGTCTAAAGCAGGAGCTAATTGAGTGGAAATAAACCTGGAGAAACTAAAAAACATGTACTGACTTAATCACCTTTACAGATACGGATAGACTAACATTTCCCGCTGCAGGGGAATGTCATGGGAAACGGACCGTGGCTTCCCCCAGCTGTGGGGAAGAAATCTGTAGGAGGCATGGTTCTCCAACATTGCGCTCGTGGCTGCCCATGACTCCAGGGAATGTTAACCTAGCTACATTCTCAAAATAAAACTATATGATGTACAGAACAAATGGCTCTCCTTGGCGCAAAGTTCAGGGAATGGAGTTGTTGATAAAAAGATTCAAAAATAGTCCTTTGTGTAGTCCCCTGTGTAAATTGTGCTTATTTGGCTCAGATGATCTCTTTGGGAGTGAAGTGGTACTGCAGAGTGAACAGAAGACCATAGTGCAATATGTTGGCCACAGGATCACCACATAATCACAAATGCCTACTTACACTATTCTTTCTTGCAAGTGCTTTTCTGCCTATCTTTCCACACCCTGTCATGTAAGTCCTGCTAGCTGTAGGCTGTAAGGGGTTAATCTGTGGGCTTGTGACCATTGCCCGTGCTCCTCTATGATGGACAGGAGCAAAGTGGTGACTCATGGCCTGTGTAAGCCTATCAGGGCTAGGTATAGATCATGAGCCTTCTATCCTAATTAGGGGAATTCCAAATTTAGAGAGTCCTGTTCCTGCTCTGGAGGAGAGAGGAAGCAGAGAGCTGTGAGTCTCTCCCATGGCGGGATGAGTGTGCTCACCCTCAGCCTTTGGCTGAGGGAACATCAGATTCAGCCACAGAGGCCCTGTAAGACCAGGAGCCATCACCATCCAGAGATCTGGGACCTCTGAAACTGCATCGCTGTAAGGACATCTGCAGTGGATGCCTGCCATACAATAAAGACCCTTGTTATCACTCCTGTCTATGTAGAAAGCAAAAAAGGAATGAAAGATTTGTGTACCAAAAATTAGCGGATCCCTCATGAGTGAAAAGGTTTCTTAGTAGACAAATACATAAGTGATTTGTTTTATGATTGAATTCAACAAAAAGAGTGGCAGTATATTACATAAAAAAAAATATGCATACAGCAAAAATATAGTTTTCCAATGAAAAGGATAAAAATAGAAGATTCTATATATAATCCATAATATATGTATAGTTAGAACAGCAATAATCATATGCCTCATCAGAGGTCTCACGGGGCACAGAAAGAGTGAGGAATCCATGGGCCCAAAGAATAAAGACAAGAACCTGAGATTTCAGCTCAGACTTTAATTGATTTTTTCTCTGATCTACTCAGAGGTGTGAACTCGTAAACTTCAGGTCATGGTTAGGAGATCTAGAAGGAGATGGGTTTGAGATTATCTACTGTATCACCTTCCCCTAGCTAAGGAACTGCTACAGCATGCTTTTGATAACTATCTGCTTTGCACGTTCTCTGTGACGATCTGGCAGTGGAGAGGTTCCATTTAAAATCTGAGTTATGACACTGTGGCCAAGAATGGGGTGTGTTCTCAACTCCCAGACTTAAATAGTTGCTGCTGGATGCTTGGTTCTCATTGTACAGTACTCCACATTTCTCATTGTCCCTATTAGCCATTTTTTGGCCAGTCTGTTTATTTACCATGTGTTTGCCCTTCTTTCCAAATCTACCTTAGATGGTTTACTTTGGTTTTTACATCTGTGTTAAACTCAGAAAATCTTTTGGAAACAGATATTAATTGACCTGGGGAAGAGCGTACAACTCTCAAAAACTTGTCCTAACATATAAATTATTAGTCCAAATGAAAGATATCACCAAATACTGAAGTATACAAAAACAAATATAACCGGCGCCTTACAAGTCCATAGGAAAGTGTCTTATAGTCCAAAAATTGAAGGAAGTGTCCAGAATTCTCCCGATCTTGTGCATCCAGGTAATGGGATGACCGTGCGTCCCGTGATATGTGAATCAAACACAGAAAAAAATCATCAGTCAGTCTTGTGTTGTGTTAGCACTATTGCACTATGATTTTTTTCTGTGTTTGATTCACATATCACGGGACGCACGGTCATCCCATTACCTGGATGCACAAGATCGGGAGAATTCTGGACACTTCCTTCAATTTTTGGACTCTAAGACACTTTCCTATGGACTTGTAAGGCGCCGATTATATTTGTTTTT
The DNA here is from genome assembly GCF_040206685.1 of Ascaphus truei. Taxonomy (NCBI): domain Eukaryota; kingdom Metazoa; phylum Chordata; class Amphibia; order Anura; family Ascaphidae; genus Ascaphus; species Ascaphus truei. The sequence goes on from NC_134487.1 coordinate 31,813,751, forward strand.
GTATACTATTTTCTGATTTTGTTTCAGTCAGTTTTGTACCAGGCAGCCTAGCCCACATTAGGGGTTCATCTAAATTTATTTAGGTCACATTACCTCACCACTTCCACACTAGCGCTTATTTCACACCACTCTTTCTCCTCACCAAATACCGAAGTACTCCTCTATTTCGCATAACTCCCTGAAGGAATCTGATTAAAAACACTGGTCTGTGAGGGTGTCATAAAAAGTTAAGGTTTCATGTGTTTTCACTTGCAGGAACAAGTGATAAACCATGAATGAACTACTTTAACCTAGTAATATATACTGTACAAAGGTCCCCGGCACACAATGAATGAATAAAAACAAAAATTGTCAGCAAAAAAAATCAATATATTGAATGTAATAGCAGCTACAAAATCAGCCCTGGCACAGGGTCTGGAGGGTAAATCTCATGGAGAAAAATAGTACAGAGGGAGAGGAGGGGAGGAAGGGGAGCAAGGGGGATGAAACACTAAAAAATCTGTGTATCACTGGGATTCTCTGACAACTACAGTAATTAGTCTATCCTATAGGGATGAGAGCAACTTTAACCTAGATTCACTGGGCTCCATTATATGGGCGATAATATCCTGTGTTATGATAAAAAATAACAATCGTGCTTTCAGCAACTCATTTGCATATGGGTTTTTGGTGGTAATTCAGGAGAACTGCGGTAGTCAGTATTGCAATTTTCTGAATAACTCAACTCTACATGCAAATACAATACAGAACATGTCTACTATAGGGTAATGTAATACAAATCAGGACATTATCTTATGGTAGATGATTATTGTAACCCCTTTAATACCCAATGGGCTACCCATGCAAAGCAAGGACGGCCTTCAGGATTCAAAGTGGTTAAGACACTCCATAAAGACCTATCTCTACACTACCTACCTTGCATAAGTAGTTAGTAAGGCATTGCTTGAGAAGCCTTGCTAACCCCTACGGCAAATACGGGGTTAATTCCTGTAGTTTATCACCCAACCCAGGGCATCAACCTCATCTCCAACCCTCTCCAACACACTTAACAACTCCCCATCTGTATAAATGACTTACAGCCCTATTAGCCAAAGCTGGATAATAGAGCTGCAGGTCATTAAACATACATAAATAAAACATGAAACAAAAAAACATATTACAAATATACATCAAGCGGGGGTATAGATTCTCTCAAGGAGAACAAATACACAATTCCTGCGCTCCTCCCAAATTAGCTTGCAATTTATTAGTGAGATTTCTACATTTTGATCCGAAGTCAACTAACAAAAGAGGAATTTAGTTGCATATTTTGGTCAAAACAAATATTCAAGCCTGCTAACCCAGTCAAGGTAAACTCCAGTTTAGCAGGTACCAATAGTAAATTGATACAATTTCTTATTGTTCTACGGACTAAACAGTAAAATATGTGAAAGTGCCAAAGGGTTAAATGAATGAAACAATGCTAATAACTGGCATGTCAGTAACAAGGTTCTCTTAGCATTATGAAGGAAAACTGTGCACAAATTCCTTAGTCACATATAATAATACAGACACATACAGTATGTCTCTTATTTCTGTCATTGATAGACACTCGCCACTTCTTCATGAGAGTGACGTTTAGTTTGACACTGAGGTATATTATACCTTTGTTAGTTGGAGAATTGGCGAGGGGCAAGGCACCTACAAAAAACTATTTAACAAAACAGAACCAGGTGACCCGAGACTCATCCCTATAACCGAATGTATCAGACTATAATTCAATACCTTTATGGAGTGTGAAGCTAGGAATAAAATTGGCTTTACATTTATGGAAAACAAATATACAGTTCCTGTGCTCCTCCGGCGCCTTTTCCTTGCTGCACACTCCATAAAAGGTGGAGCACGGGTTCTATGTCTTTGTTTGGCTCTCCAGGAGACCCTAGATAGCATCACTGGCACTAAAAGGGTTAAAAAAAAAGACTACTTACTCCATCCCCAATAAGATCCCCCATGATTTACAGTGTTAATGACCCCCTGGAACTATTCCAGAGAGCTCAGTAATTCAATGGCTGGTGCTCAACCATATAAAATCCCAACCCCCCAAACAATCCATTCATGCATAAAGATAATCCAGTCTTTGCTGTTTGACACCTCATACATACATACGACAAGGTTCCAATCCGCATGAACGGCAAAAATATTTTATATTCGGAATAAGACGCGACGTTATATTTTTGTAATACTGTACTTCTTTTCCCTTTAGTATCCTGTATACAGTACAGTATGTGTCCTCATATTTTTTTATGTGTATGGCTAAGGAGCCTCATACTACTGTATACAATATGAACTCGGAACGTTAATTAATCTCTGCTTCAAATATAAATCTTCACATTTACAATTACTGGGTGCGCACACACAGACTTGCAGAAATGTAAGGCTGTAGGTTTAATTGCTATTAGACTTTTAAGACAACAGCTCGCGATCGCCCACCTGAGTTTCTAGAGTTGCAGACAATGCTAAAATGCCATTTTTGCGCACGATAGAAAACCGATAGAAAAAATAGTAAATTTCTAAACGGTTGGAAAACAGAGCGCGGCTGGCGGTTTTCAGAGCAGCGTGGCGTACACCGCTTTAAAATAAAGGCTGGCGCAGCTGTACATCGATGACCCATCCTCAATGTTGATTGAAGCCCATGATTGATCCTTTCTTGCTTACAGAAGAATCCTCTTGACATATTTCTTCAATCTTTTAAATGTTTCTTCTTTATTTTCTTTCTCCATTTTGGATGTCCATCCTCACCGATCCTCTATCCGCCGTCTCCAGTCCTGCCGGCGGGGGAGCCTTATTTGCGGCTGATGTAACTAGTGTTTGATGGTCACGCAGTAAATAAAACGATCAGGTTGGTTGATATAGCATGTTTTAACCTCTTTAACCACTGATGTAAGATGGGGGTGGTACGTTGTATCCCAACGTCATTGGTAAGAGAGTTTAACACATGGTAAATCAATCCATCTGACCCTCAAACGCCTGTCATGAGACAGCAGCAAGACTTATAAAGGGCCGCGCCCTTGCATAACACTTCAGTCGCCTTTCTGGCACTGAAAGGGTTAATGACCACTTGCTATAATATTAAAATGTATATCTTTCTTTGTTAGTATAATGTCCTATAGCTCTGCTTGCTAACTTTAGCTAATAGGGCTGTAAGTTATTTCTATAGGTGGCGAGTTGTAAAGTGTATTGGGGTGGGGGTTAGGTGCCCTGGGGAGGAGGCGTAGGTGGTTAACCTTGTGCTTGCCCTAGGGGTTAGTAAGGCATTGTTAAGCGATTTATGACTAACCTCTTTGGTATAAACGGTGTGGTAGTTACAGTAGTCTAGTGGTAGGTGTATAATCAGGGCCGCTGGCAGGTGCTGGGTCTTCATCCCAAGCCCCTCCCCCACTGCTAAGTGACAGAATTCAGACCCAACTTCCGCATCCGCCTGCAAGACTGTCGTTGCACATGTCTTCCCCCTAAGGTAAAGTGTGTGTTATTGAGTGTGAGGAGGGGAGGGGGGTATTGAGTGTGAGAAGGAGGAAAGGTATTGAGTGTGAGAGGTGGGATATTGAGTGTGAGGAGGGGGAATTGAGTATGAGGATGGTAGGGGGTATGGAGTGTGAGGGGATGAGGAAATTGAGCGTGAGGGGGGTATGGAGTGTGAGGGGAGGGGGGTATGGAGTGAGGGAGGGGGATTTGAGAGAGTAAGAAGAGGGGAGAGGTGGAGGAGTGAGTAAGGCGGGGAGTGAGTAAGAGAGGGAGGGGGAGAGGTGTGGTATAAGAAAGGAGGGGTGGGGTATGAGGGGGGGATTGGTGGGGTGCAAGAGAGGTTGGGAGGGGAGCAGTGGGCTGTAACAGAGGGAGGTGGGGAGGAAAGTGAGAGATGGGTGGAAATACATGGGGGGAGGGAGAGGATGAAATGGGGGGAGTATGAGAAGGGTGAAAGAAAGAGTGGGTAAGAGAGTGGGGTGTGTGTAAGAGGGGGGAGAGATTAAGAGAAAGAGGGGGGGTCTCACAAGGCCGCAAACATGGAGAGGAGGGGGTCTCAATGGAAACACATGTCCTGGGCCCTGTGACAGCGAACTTGTATATATTAACCTATTTGTAGCACTTATTTGTTATGGGTTGCCCAGTCAGCCCAGTTGCCCAGTAAGTTGGGCTACCAACTGGTAAATATATTACAAAGTTGTTAAGTTTATTTAATTTAAAATTCAGGATATCTTGCCTATGCATACTGTATAGATGCTATTACAGTACATACTGTACATAGGCGACAGGCCTAATGCAAGCCTGGTTGGTAAATAAGTCATTACCAGTTAATGACTCATTTGCATACTCTATCTAATGCATAAACCATCACAGATCTATCCTCCTTGTCACTGCTTTGCCACTAGCGACATGGCCTTAGTGAAAAGGTGAATACATAAAATTGGAGTTAAATACCGATAACACCAATTTTTCTATTTATCAACCTTTAGTCAATAGAGGTCTTTGTTTTTTCAGAGGACACTAAACAGTGGACCATAAGGGAGTGTTGTAGAGTCATAAAATGGCAGCTCCACATGGAATATCCAAGGGACACTGACACCTGTTTGAGATATATATAAATATATAAATGTAACGGGTATTCCCTCTGGCCTGACCCACCCAATCTCATATTGGCCCCTAACCAGTCCCCATTACATGGTCGTGTCTGGTGGTGCACCTGTAGGCAACAGGACTCCTGAGTCTCCCGCATGATGGTATTCGGGGATTGTCAACCCAGACAGGTAGCTGAGGTAGTGTGTGTGAGTCCTACCTATATCACGTGCAGCGTCTCCACCTCATCAGGATCTATGCGTCCGCAGGGAGAGGGTCCTGATGAGGAACTCCTTCTTGGTGGTGCCTTCCACTGGAGAGTAACTTCACACTCACTCAGTGGGGGTATCTTTGAACAGGGCATCTTTATTGATCTCGTATGGGCAAGCTGCCCTTCACAGCCAGCTGTCTCAGCTGCACATATTGCTTTGCTGTCCCTTTGACAGGTACGCCCTCCCAATGGAGTGGGTTCCCCTCTCCCTGTAGGGAGATCACCCCTGTGCCAGGTCCCTGGACACAGTGTGGCTCTTATCAAGTTAGATGTAGAAATGGACCACTAGTTACTGCACTAGTGGATCCTTCATTCCCAACGCACTCCAACAACTCAGCAACATTCAGCAACAACAACTCTAACTTTGGCAGTGCGGTGCCTTATATACTTCAGGAACTGTCACAGCTCTGATGTCACTAACTGTGGACTCAGACCATGTAGCCACTCCCACCCATACATAGGGCACCTCACCAGGTTGTGAGGGCAAACCTCCATGATTACTGCTGGTATCCCTGTAACTTACCAGGTTTACTGCCAGCAGGGGAGACGACTGCAGACCATTTTACATGCATGGCTACATAAAGAATATCACTTGTGAGCACATTCACATGTCTTAGACAGGTCTGCAACCCTGCCTTTCAACCATTATCACCAAGCATACAGTGCTACCACTGCAGCAAGGGATTCTGGGAAATGACATGCAAATGAGCACACAATGTGTCACCTTTTGCCTGGAGTATCCATTCACATGGAGCCCATTTAAGGTGATTTATCGCCGTTCACACAGCTTTTAAACACAGCATGGGACCATGTGAATTCCAGGCAAAAGGTGACACATTGTGTGCTCATTTGCATGTCATTTCCCAGAATCCCTTGCTGCAGTGGGAACACTGTATGCTTGGTGATAATGGTTGAAAGGCAGGGTTGCAGACCTGTCTAAGACGTGAATGTGCTCACAAGTGATATTCTTTATTGGCTATATGCTAACGGTGGAGGTTTTCTGTCGCCTTTTTCACCCACCATAACTTAAAATGTAGTGTGTGGTGTGTGTGTGTGTGTGTGTCTCGCAGATGACCTAGACGCAGAGATAAAAACAAGAGGGAAATGGGATGGGGGGAATACAATACATAAGGTTGTGTATGTGAATAATATAAATTAGGAAAGCACTTACAACTGGAGATTATTTAGAATGGGGTAGCTCATGCAATAGATGCTTGGGAATATAGATGTCAAATATGAAGCTCTTCAGAAGATACGGTTCTGGCCAGTTGACCCAATATTCCACCGCTTCCACAGGACTTTAAATATTCATTCAGGAGTCACCATATAATCCAATGGACTAATAAAAGAATTCTCCTATTTCCAATGTAAGTCAGAGATAGATTGTGCAATAATAAAAATAAAATACAATTTATTAAAAATATATACTCAGCATTAAAAATATTCTAAGAATTATTATTGCACCACAGTGGGGTCATGGAGCTAAGTGGCAGCATTGGTAATTAGGGATAGATAGAAACTGGTAGCACCTCCCCCAGTGTATTATATTGTGATATATTTTTCACGTCTACAATTTGTTTGTTAAAATTTGAATTTTGTTGCGCTGATTGTTCTTTTATATATATATATATATGTAGCTAGGTTCCCCCCTGTTCCCCTTTCCTTTCCCCGTACTTCCAAATCTTCTGCGGAGGGGCGCGGGTGTTGGCGGTAGCCACATGGGAACTGCAGGGTTGGGAGCCGCGTGTGCGCGCATCCGATGGGGCTGGAGAGGCGAGCCGGTCGCCGGGAGCCCACGGCGCACCCGGCTAGCGGGAGCCGCCATCTTTAGTTGGGCACGCATGCGCAGATGGGACCGGAGGAGCAGCATCTAATGCAGGGCTTAGCGCATGCGCAAAGTGTTCAGGAGCGGCGGTCATTGCTCAGATAGGGACTACAGTCCCCGGGGCTGTTTGTCACGTGTTGCGCAGGAGCTAATAGGGCAGTAGTATTCTCGGAGCAGGAGATAGATATATTTCGCGTGCTGGGACACGTTAGTTAGTCGGAGCTGGGACAAGGAAGGTACACCTAGACAGGGACACTGCCCCGCTTAGCACTATCAGGGTCAGGGACACAGTGAGATTCCGCAAAGTGACTGCGGCCTGCGGTCCAGAACCAAACCATCAGAGACTATTATCAGTGTGGGACCGTCCAGCTGGATACCACCCATCGCGGAGGCGGACTCATCGCTGAGATCGCTGTTCAGTGGATCCTATCTACTACAGCGCACCCGGGTGTGGACACACCCGGCAGGTACCCAACAAAGTGAACCAACTCACCTTCACACATTATTGGGCAGCACTGTACCACACATTGGGGGATTTGACCTTGTGGACACCGGGTTGGTTGGGTGCCCAAGGGCCCCTATGCACTTTAGGAGGTACGGCCATGCGAGGCCTGGTGGGTAGGCTATACTACCTTAGTGTATATAGTAAAACAGTTCTGCTTTACAAAGTGTGTAATTCTTATTGTGTCCTGTGACGGGGTCATTCTACACCATAGAATCCCGCACAGGTGGAGGCGCTACCAAGCATCGTTCCAGGATACACCCCAGGCTCCCAGCAACGGAGGCTCAGGCCTCCTGTGAGCCACCAGGTATTGCACCATACACACACTGTAGCTACACTTCTCCCAGGGGGTGGGGGAAGGAGCAACATATATATATATATATATATATATATATATATATATATATATATATATATATATATATATATAGTTATATAGCCTAGTGGCCCTGGTTATAGCCTTCCAATGGCCCAACACTATAAGTCCTGATAGGAACAGGCAGTGGTGGGGTTAAACTCCTGCGCAGGGCCTAGCCTGCAGTTGCTGCCTGGATGGTTACTGTGTTGCCATATCCAGGGGCAGGTCTAAACCAGCAGTTGGAGTGTCATTCCTGGAGAGGGTACTGACTGGGTCACATGTATATGGTGTGATGTATGTCAGTACCTGGACCTGCCCTTTTATGGGGCAGGGTTACAAGCCCCTCCCCGGGTATAAAAGCTGGCACTCCATCAAATTGTGTGTTGGTGGTTGGTGTGTGTCACCCTCCCTCAGGGGAGTGGGATTGATTCCCTTTGCCCCGCCAGGGGGTGAAGGACCTTAGGAGGGACTCTTGAAGCCTCAAGACCTGGGTGTCTGCTCCAGGGATTGTGGAGGATGTCACGTGGTGTATGGAATAAAGACTCAGTTGTACCAACTATGCTGTGTAGTCTTTGGAGGAGAAAGGGTTGCCTATGGGGACCATTCTGCCTGCAAGGATCCTCATTGGATGGAGGCGCTGCACCCTAAGGAGGAAAAGCCTGTCCCGTTGCTGCTCCCACACAACACCAGCAGAGACCTCAGGCCTTCTGTAACACCATCAGGTGAGCTCACAGCAAAGGGAACACCCATGTAGTTGCCGGATCTCCAGTAGTAGGAGGGGGGGGGGGATAGGTGCTATATATATATATGCAAATATAACTGTATGCTCATCTGCATGTCTTAGGCAGGTCTGCAACCCCGCCTTTCCCCATTATCACCCAGCATACAGCACTTCCACTGCAGCAAGGGATTCTGGGAAATGACATGCAAAGGAGCACACAGTGTCACTTTTTGCCTCAATAACCATTTTTAACATGGTTCCCTATAGGCTTAAGCTTGCTGCATGGTCACAGCTTTGAGCACAGCCAGGGTTAAGGTGCATACCCAGAAAACCACCCACAGACAGCCGTTTCGACCTTGATGGGTCTCATCAGTGTGGGGTTGATTTTACTGGGAATGCAAGAGAGGCTATGGGATAGGCTAAACCATAATACTGAGTTAAGTTATGGTGAACATAAAAGTGAAGAAAAAGTGACAAAAACCCTCCACAGGAAAGCAAATATGCAAATATAACTGTATGCTCATCTGCATGTCTTAGGCAGGTCTGCAACCAAGCCTATAGGGAACCATGTTAAAAATTGTTATTGAGGCAAAAAGTGACACTGTGTGCTCATTTGGATGTCATTTCCCAGAATCCCTTGCTGCAGTGGAAGTGCTGTATGCTGGGTGATAATGGGGAAAGGCGGGGTTGCAGACCTGCCTAAGACATGCAGATGAGCATACAGTTATATTTGCATATTTGCTTTCCTGTGGAGGGTTTTTGTCACTTTTTTTACTCACCATAACTTAACTCAGTATTATGGTTTAGCCTATCCCATAGCCTCTCTTGCATTCCCAGTAAAATCAACCCCACACTGATGAGACCCATCAAGGTCGAAACGGCTGTCTGTGGGTGGTTTTCTGGGTATGCACCTTAACCCTGGCTGTGCTCAAAGCTGTGACCATGCAGCAAGCTTAAGCCTATAGGGAACCATGTTAAAAATGGTTATTGAGGCAAAAAGTGACACTGTGTGCTCATTTGCATGTCATTTCCCAGAATCCCTTGCTGCAGTGGAAGTGCTGTATGCTGGGTGATAATGGGGAAAGGCGGGGTTGCAGACCTCCCTAAGATGAGCATACAGTTATATTTGCATATTTGCTTTCCTGTGGAGGGTTTTTGTCACTTTTTTTACTCACCATAACTTAACTCAGTATTATGGTTTTATATATATATATATTATATATATATATATATATATATATATATATATATATATATATATATATATATATATATATATATATATATATATATATATATATATATAATCAGTTTGAAAGAACCACAAGCACTCCATCTGAATCAACAAAATACTGGGTGCCAATCCTATAAAATAATTTAGGCAATACGATACCGCATCAAGATGAAATATCAGAGGCAGCACTCCAAATGGTAATCAAAATATTGTATTGAATAAACAAGACATCATTCCAACGTTTCGGTCCTCAAACGGGACCTTTATCAAGGTGATGTGATATATATATATATATATATATATATATATATATATATATATATATATATATATATATATATATATATATAATACAAATAGAGATTTCTTATTCACAAATTCCCATATTGTAATTGTGATATTGCATAATTAAATGTACACATTAACAATGAGTAAAACTGGTCTGACAGAGAAAGACAAGGATTTTACACTTGGTAAAGATGAGAGATGTTGTAAAACTATCTGGAGAACATACATTTTATTTCATTTATTAACCACACATTATATAAGTTATGGTGGCTAAAAAAGTGACAACCCCTGCACTGTACAGCGCATAACACTATCACTTGTGAGCATATTCACACGTCTCAGACAGGTCTTTATCTTTTAGCATACAGTGCTGCCACTGCAGCTAGGGATTCTGGGAACTGACAACTATAGGTAGGAACCTCGCTCTAACCCCTTGGTGGTAGAGGCGTGCTGCCTAGGGAGTAAACCGATAGATTTATACGGGTGTATCTAGAGAGATTCTGGGAACTGACATGCAAATGAGCACACAGTGTCACCTTTTGCTTCTTGCCCATTCGAACATGAATCTGTACAGTATAAGCATACACCTGTGGGATTACACAGCTTTTCGGCACAGCCCACTGTAGTTTAAAGAAATCCATAGCCAGTAACCCTACTCACAGACAGCTATTGTGTCCTTTCTGCTCTCATCATGAGGCTGGTTATAAAGTACAGTACTGGCTTTCCAATGTGAAGCTGCAAGCAGTTTCAAGCACACATTATATAAGCTATGGGTGGCAAAGAAGTGACAAACTTGTATGGAGAGCTGCTCCCGATCTGTCAGGCTGCAGCATCCTTTACCCAGTGCAATGTATGCACCGCCAAGCTCATATGCCATGTAGAGATGAGCATGGGTGAGAAAACTGAGGAAATGAAAAACAATAGAGCTGCTGCAGTGCATGAAGAATTACGGTAATGCAGGACTGGATGTACAGCAGCAGCAGTAAGCAGCAGCAGGCACAGAGGCTGGGGAAGGGAAGGCAGGGAGTTTGTACATGGATATCTCATCAAGTAAAGTTAGACCCTCTGGTCCTTCACAAGGGCGTGTCCTGTGTCAGCTGTGATTGAGCTCTAGACCTTGCACTTTAACTTTCCAGCGTCTGATCAGTGCAGGGAGATTGGAAAGAAGCAGCAGCAGCAGCAGCAGCCTCCCTCTCACTCCTCCCTTGTAACTTACCCACCTCATCCTCCTCCCCCTTCTGTGCCATCGGGGGAATAAATCAGAAAAGGAAACAGAGAGAGAGAGAGAGCTGGGATCTGTTACTAAAGTATCACTGATGGCGGCTTGATCAGATCAAGCTGCCAGAGTAAAAACTGGGGAAGGTCTGCACATCACCATCACCCCCACAGCATCTCCCCATCGCTGCCTGGACTTTGAAGGCTCATTTTTATTTATTTTTTGTTCTTATTTCATTTTTTTTTTTTTTTTTTTTATCCCATCCCTATACTGTTTTGGATAGGAGATCTGCCTGTTAGATTGTGAAGATGGCTGCTTCCTGGTTGCTAGTCTTTAGCCTGACACTTTTCCAGTGCTTGCTGATCAGCCCTTCCACAGAAGAATACTTTCCTTCTCCTACAACGTGAGTAACAGACTTTCTTTCTATCATGGCACAGAACAGAGCGATGTCTGGGGTTTATCGTTACCGTATTTACTGAGATTACAGCCCAAACTGGGGAAGGTGATTTTAAAGCAGAGTGTGTTTTCTTATCTGACATAGTGGTATGTGTTTTTTTTTTAATCTGATATAATGGTATGTGGTTTTTTTCCCCATCCTTCCTTTTTTATTGCTTGTGATATGAGACAGGGTGGTGATCAAAAAATAAAAGTTTTTTTTATTTCTGGGAATTTGCAAGAGAGCAAAACTCAGATTCCAACTCCTATATATACCCAGCAGCTAAGCTGAGCTGGGAGTAAAGTTTCACCCATCCCCTTTTTTTAATATGGGAAGGTCATTTTCTCTGGGAGTGAATAAATATTTTGTGGAATAAAGTTCTTCATCTAATACATTGCCAATTCTCCCCCAATTAAATTTAAGGAGTGCTAGAAAACCAGGATGATTTGTGTAATCCACTTTTTCCTTATTATTGATTATTGGACTAACTCCAGCACACAGCAAGAATGCTTGGTCTGACAGTTGTTGCTTCCTTAAAAAGAACCTTTTTTGCTGCCCTTAGTCCTAAATCAAGCAAGTGTCTAGAATAGACGTGACACTGAGATGTCAAATAACCCCCAGCAATATGTGGGAGGGATGAAGCCTAGTGAAATATACTTATATTGTTCCCCCTTTTTCCAGTTATTTGAAATTGAATAACCTTGTTAGAATAGTCTGCCACATTCTACCAGGAATAATATATATATTTTTTTTAAAGTGGATGCTAATTAGCAGGAAGGAATAATGACAACTGTCTCGGAAAAAAATAAACCTGGTTTTGCAAACCACTATTACAGCTTCCAGTATGTCAGTGGAAATGAATGGGACATGTACAGTAAATGCACTTAACCAAACAAAGCAGCAGCCTCTGTGTTTTCTGCTCTTTCTAGTATTTGCCTTTGCTCAGACCAGTGCAGCAGAATGGGACTGAGTTTTCAGTGGTTGCCAGTAGTACATTTGTCCAATTAGTGCTGCTTGTGTTGCTGTTATAAATGGATCCAGTTCCCAGGGTTTATTCCATTATGTATCAGACCAAGAATAATTGGCAGCACATACAAGTACTTGCCTAAGTAGCATAGCAGAGATATTTCAGTCTTCAAAAATACAGCACTGTACAGCTTCAATATAGGCGTGTTCCATATGTGTGCTTGCTACTTACATGGAAACATTGCAAACCTTGCACAGGGTGATGTTGCTTTGTCCAAATATGAGTAATCCGGTTAGAATGAAACATGCCTGAAAACAACGTATATGATGGCAATTTAGTCAAACTAAAATAAAGTGTGCCCTATTGTATTAATAATACTTAAGTATATCAACCAATACAATTATTTCAGAATATGTTTGCATTGTATATATACATCTTTCTTGTAGTTTACAATATGTGTGTGTAAACCATAGTATTTTTTCTCCACTATTCTCCAGCTCACATTAAATGTGTCAGCAGCACATTAAATTTTCATTCAATGTTGTGGGATTTACTTACTATATTCCTGTGGGAATTTGTCTCAAAAGCTATCCAACGTTCATTTACTTAGTCCAACATAAAAAGTTACTGGAAAAAAGTCTATTTCACTGCACTAATTGGCAAAGGTAATTGTGGAAAATATTCCATTCACTTTTTTTTTTATTCTACCTGATCTTGCTTTATACACTGGAAATAAACTCCTTAATAAATCCATTATTGAACACTAACGTTTTGCTATTTTACTTATACATGGAATATTCAGTTATAATTAAAAACAAAACAAAATATAAAGCTCGTTGCAATTTGAAAACAATCAATTTTACCATTTTTGCTGTGTGTGTGTTAAAACAAAGAATATTCAGGCATTTTTGTTTTATGCTAACATCTTTTAAGTCACTCATCGTTTTCTATGGGATACATGTTCAAACAATATTTTAATATCCTGGTATGTCCTCTATAGGTGGTTAATTTGACAGGATGAAAGGATAAACAACAAAGTTTCTCAACTATATTGAATAAGAAACAAGTGTTACACTAAAGTATGAATATGCATAACAATTCAATTGCTAGTTTTCTTATAGACTACATGTGTTTATAATATCTGTATGTACAGTATATATTAGATTGTACAGAGACTATCGATCGATCTATCTAACATTACATTATATTATATTAAGGATATAGTAGGACATGACATAGAAACACTTTTTGTATACTAAATGGCCACAAGTTTAAGTAAGACATGTTTAACCTATAGTATAATTACAGCAACATATACACACTTGTCCTGTGACAATTTTGTACAAATATATCTAAGCAATAGAAACCATAGCATTTAGCAGTATGAGAAATTGTTTGGTCATCAGCCAACCTGTTTATACATATGATAACGTTTATTGGACCAACCAAAAATATATACTGCTGTGCTAATACTAGGTTTCAAGAGCACATATGCCCTTTCTTCAAATATGCACAGCAAAAGTATTTGGTTTCCAGAAATTGCTGAATAAACATTGGTCACTTTAGCTTTATGACTCTTTGTGGCTTAAGAGAACAGGTGCTACCATGCACACATTCTTTTTAACTTAAGCTGTTGTGTCATCTGCTATTACTGTGCATGTCATATCTCTAATGATCCTGAGACATATAGCTGACCGAAACCACTAGGTTATTAAAGGGACTGGGAGACTACAGTGCTGCAGCACTACAGTGCTGTAGTGAACTAAATGTTAAATAGTTAGATCACTAAAATATCTGGAAATAATCCTAGCATACATGCGGATGCAGTTTTTTTTATTGGTGATTTGCATATACAATAATAATTGAGGTGTTCATTAGTGTAGATAAGAAAAATCAAGCAAAGACATGAAATAAGAATAGAAAATTGTCCCTATTTATATTATGTTTAATAATATTCTATAAAACAGAACGATCACAAAGATGTGTCCGATTGTAAAAAAAATAGATATGTGAAGTTTATACAGTTCAATTATTGTATATAGATATATATCTATATCTCACACACTATAAATATTATATGCACATATCTTCTAATTCTTCATACTACTACAAAAGCAGCAGTGTAAGTGTGAGCAGGTGTTATTCTGCATTGGAAATTAATTATCAAAATGAACTATGCATGTTCTGCACTGAACTTTTTCTCTTTTAATTTGGTGACAAGTGAAGCAAGAGAACAAAGAAAAATATAATGTATTCATGGGACTGAAATACTGGAAAGCTGTTGCAGTGGCACTGTGTTTTGTACAATGCTGAGAGAGGGGTTATTTATGTACATCCCAGCACCTTCCCACTCTTGCAGTACTTGCTAATTGTAAATGTAATTGTGAATCTGAAGTCTCTAATCATGGCTGTTTCAGCACTAGGCATAGGAGAAGGTTACACCCAAAATGGCTAATCTTTGTATTTATTTATTTGATGCAAAGCATGTATGTGATTTCCAATGTAAGTTATAAGACATCAAAGCACAGACCTCAGCAATAGATTCATAACACAACATTAATTGGTGTAACATTTCAATTCAGTGTAGGGCTTGCTTAAGGCAGACAGAGAAAATACACTTATTTAATGTACAGTACTTTAGCATTCAAGATAGTGTTTCTTTTATAGATGCACAGAGGACCTGAAAAGCTACTAAGTTTGCATTTTTTAAATAAAAAAATTAAATCATTTTACTATACTCCGTGAATAATATTTCTAATGGTATTTTTTTTACACTCACATTTTAACTGAGGAAGTAGTAGGGTAAGAAGGAGCATATTTGCATATCTGTTCCTTTTTTAGCTGTAAAGGTTCTCTAAGGTCAAATACACCATTACATATTATGCTTTAAGTACATGAGAAAAATAAGATATGCTGATCATAGAAGTCTGTATTCTATATTTTTTTCTAAATTATTTTCCTTTACAACTTTAACATGATTGATTTGGCAAAATACAAATGAACAATCTTGTAAATACAAATATGTGAACACATGGTACAAATTGTTACATTTATGAAGAAATCACTACTGTGGGTAATCTGGGTAATACAGTATATTCAAGAATAAAACATGTTGACTGTCAAAATAAATATATTTTTAAATGTGGTCTACTACCTTTGGGAATTAGAAATCAATATACCATGAGGAGTTATGTCAGGGCATAACATGTAAATAGGTTATTATGTTTCAAAGGAATGTGCTTTTAATTTTATTTTTTTACTAACAATAACCTCTAGAAACTTCCTTTTTGGATGTAAATCTAGTGATATTGAGATGGTAAAGTGTGATGTACACACTTACATATCTGTTAAGGAAAAACACAACTGTTTGTTTTACATGTATGAAATAGCTGTTTAGAATCTGACTACCACCACTGTACTTTTAAAATATCTTATCTCTTTTTTTTTTTTTACACCTGAAAATATAGGAACAGAAGTTATTTTTATGTTTTGGCCTGCCTTATATTCATTATTTTAAAGATTGGAATGGGATATTGTCTTTACTCTTATTGATTGGCTGTTTTCATAAAACAACAATTTCAGATGCAAGTACGCTTTTCTCAGTTTCCATGCATATTAAAACAATCTCTGGACCGATCCTCCTCATCTATTTTTTTTAGCATGAGTTTGAATGAAAGCTATTCCGAATGTTCTAATCTTGACAAGTTGATTGTTAAATGTCTAATCAAATGTGAGCATAAATTAGATTTTCATTCAATTGCATTATAGATATGGCTTAATGTACAGTGGGGTTCATCTCCTTTTGCAGCTTATATTCGGACTCTATGTCAAATTAAATGCATGTATACATATTTCCAAAGTTAAAGCAGTTGGCTGTTCATGAAATAAGAAGACTGTTACCCAGAATACTCTGATTAGCAGATCTGTCTAATTTGCATGCATATCCCTGAGGTCAGACAGTGAGCATGTGTTACAATAGACAATTATACATCACCACACACTAAGAAATCAATCACAAGGCTCATCTTGAAATGTACAGCTTTAAAAACACACTGGTTTTGAAGGCTTTGCTTGTGATTTTATTGAAGCAGGTCCAATCTGATCTTAATCACCCTCACATAAGGGTTTGATCATGTGTAAATTAAAATCCCATTTCCCCAATTTGTTGCCTTCTAGTCCACTTCTCACCTAATTCTTCTTCTTTTTTTGCAACAAAATTGTCTAGAAATAGCTTTTCCCCATATAGTCAGTTAAATATTAATTTAAATGTATTCGGTATGTGATTGACATTACCAAACTATAAAATACATGATACTTTTGTATAGCTTTCTAAGTAATCATTCTATGGTGTTTTTATGTTCATCTAATGTTCACGAATCATACAAGTTTTTTTCTAACATTTTGCTTACACTGGTTTTTTTTCTTCTTGTTTTTGAGGTTCCCCTTCTATTAAACATTTTGCATATAATTAAATTTTTTATTTCAATGGCATTTTTATATGTAAATATAAAATTGTTACCTGAGCAACATGCCTTCTCCTTTTAGCAAGTACTGTAATTGCCCTACAGTTTTATCAGAATGCTATTTTAACGGGTAGTTCAGGTATGTGCCGAAGTGCACACTGTGGAGATTCTAGTTTAGTTTTTGCCTAAGGCAAAGAAAGATGAAATGGCCATTGACGTGGAGTTCCATAACCACAAGGTCACTCCTCCTTTTTCATACGCACATTTTAGATTATGCTATTAAGTGTATCATGATAACTCATCATTAATTAACTATAAAGGTAGTCATGCTAAATCAAGAAAGGTGAATTAGACAAAAAATGATGGCCAAAAGTATATTCATGTTCTAATGTAGGAAATGACAATGTTTTCAGTATTGAGCTGAAGACAAAACTGGGCTTTCGCGACAATGAAGACACAACTTTGCTTTGCAGTTAGTGCTGTTATTTAGTTGTACATAGAATTTGAAATACATTATTTGCAAGTATTATATATATATATATATATATATATATATATATATATATATATATATATTTTGCAACATGTTCTGTACAAGACATTTTGATCATAATCAAAACAAACACGAAAATAACCACCGTATAACGTAAATGTGTCTGCGTAGCTAGCCACAGACAATGTCCAATTAATCCATAATATTATTGATTGCCTTTAAGTCCATTAAGCTTGCTAGAATACTTGTTCACCGAACATCACTCGTTGGTGGTTCCCTTAAACACATATGGTGCTTGAGGAGCCAAGGGAGCAGTTGAAAAGGAAGATGGCAAGAAATTAATTCGTAGTAGTACTCAACAGCCATGCAACCCATGTAGTATTTCAAATTTGTGAATGGGTTATGAATAACACGGGCTACAACCATCTGGCAATAAAATGGTTAATCATAGTACAAGCAATTAAGTTGCGTAACATGTTAAGGTAGGTAGACCGTTATTCTCTGTCCCTGTCATCCAATTAGGTGCTGAACTGCTTCTAGCTAATCTGCAAGTCTTACTTGTACATTTATACTTTGGGCTTGAGACCCAGATAGACAACATAGGAAGCTAATATATTATATTATAAGAATTTGCCTGGAAGTTAAAGCAGCAGTTCAAGCAATAGCCTACATGTGTGTGTTTTTTTTTTTTAATAAACCAGTTCTGTACTATGAAAAAATACTTGTAGCATTTAAAAAAAAAAGTTTTAAAGACATTTTTAAGGTTTCTAATGTAGGAAGCATTTCCAAAGTGACAGCCCCCTTCCCTTCTGATAGGCTCTGGCTCTTGAGCCCCGCCCTTTCTCTAGCAGTGCACCAATTGTATCTAGTAACTGCCCAGTCAATCATATTCCAGGAACTACATTGCCCAAAATGATGTGCAAGAACTGAATTAAATAACCCGGAGCAATCAATCGATTTATAGGAGAACGGATCGATCTGCAGCCTAGCTAATCACTTGTCAGTGTGCAGATTGTATTGATGCACGTATAGAATGGGAATTTTTATTTATTTTTTAAACCGCAGCTTGAACTGCAGCTTTAAGTGGCAAATTGCCTTTAACAACTTGTGAACATAACATAATGTGAATAAACTGAACTGTGTACTTTGAAAGTACACCTTCTCCAAACACACGCTTCACTTTATAACCTGCGTCTTGGACCATTGTTTGCCTATGACGGTTACAGCTGAAGAAGATCATGCCAGTGCAGTTACATGCATCTTAACCTGAGGCTAAATGTATAGGCCTAAATAGTACAGATCACCACTACATTCTCCCAGAGTTTCTTTCTTTTCTGCTAATGATTTACATATTTAGCTCCCATATTCGTGGTTACTGTAATGAATACTTCCTGAAATCTCCTCAGGAGGTTGCATAGTGCAGCCGGCCTGTTGCTAATTGGATTATATCAGTGACAGAAGGCCAGGCCTGAGATGTAGACTCTGCTGTTCTTGCCAGTATACGTGAGAACTGACTTTAAATGATAACTCTCAGATAAACATACAGCAGGCTTATTCTTTTCTTATTAAACCAGCTGAAACATTCCAGTTTCAAATATAATGGAGATAATAATAATATTAATAAAAAAACAAAATAATAATAATAAAAAAAAAAACAATTTGAGATAAATCAGAGAAGGAACAATTTTTATCCAAAATGGTATTGATTTTAGTAACCGTGTATAATGTATTGTTATATATGCGAAGTATGATTGTCAAATATGTCGGGAATGTTGCACCATTCCTTCCCGCCCCCCCCCTCCTCTTTATTTCTGTACCTTCCCCACCCCACCCCCCACAACTGTTGGAAACTAATAAAAAACTTAAGTGAAAAAAAGAAAGAAAAAAAAAAAATATATATATATAATGGAGATGATTATAACAATAATGAAAGTGCTACTGTACATAAGCAGCAATGTTAAAGATAAAAAGATGATTTCATTGTAGTAATTACCCCCCCTCATCACATAGTTTATATATCAATTGAGAATAAAATGTACAAGCCAAAATGATTGATTCTGAAATTCAAATTAAACATTTCTTGATGAGCAAGTTTTGGAAATTTAAACCCAGACACCAATGGATTTACAGCTTCATGTATCAATATTTAATGGTCTCATATTCTGCTAGGTCACTTAATACTTAAGGGAAGTTCATTCAATTTAATAAGGGTTGTTTATGATGATCACGTGTAACCCCTCTTTTATTTCCCTAGATGTATAAATATGTATATGCTAGGGTGGGGGCATGAGTCCACCTCCTCTGTATCAGTGAGCCAGAAACCAGACTGGGTTCAGACAAAGCAGCGGGACTCCAATCTTTTGAATAACAATACTTTATATATGAGAAAAACACAACTCGCATCCAGTGGCCCTCAGAATCCGAGGACCATGAACAATACTTATCGCAATCCTATAGAGAATAGTCATATGCCCCACTGAGCCATTGTCCCAAAGTGTCTCTCAATCAGTCCTGGTGGCCCAGATTCTAACTAATGGACCACTGTTGGTGGCAGCACAGCATTGGAGCATGTGTAGAAGTAGGGGTGTATTAATAGTTGCAGGCCTGTTACTTCGCTAAGAATGGCGGTAACTGTGTACGGTGAAAATGATACTGAAGTTGTTGGGATGATCCATGAGTGTGTCCACATGGTCTACTCACAACCTCTGAACCCCAACTTACATGGGTTCCCTTTACTCAGATGATGTCACCTCCTCAATCGTACCCGCTATCTCCAGAATTATTATTATTTGTTTTATAAATTACTAAAAATTGTCTGCTGTACTCAGGAAGGTATGGATTACTGAAAAGAAAGACCATTTAAAGAAATTGTCTTGCTGCTAACTACTATATTTTAAACAATAGTAAGAATATTTGTGTGTGTTCTGGATGCTGTTTCTGTGGGAAAACACTGTAAACAGGGTGGGGGTAGTAAAGTAACAGTGCAGTAATGTAGCAGTGTAATTATAGAACTTTTGTGTTTGTCTTGCTAGAAAGAATTGTCATGAGAATATCGGATACACTTTCAAGTGACTCAGGGATGGGAATTCTCTTGGGACAATAACTGAAGATCTGCCTATGGATTAATGACTATGGGAGATTCTTGTATTGTCATCTATCTGAGCAGTTTGACGCGTTGAGTTCAGTACGGGTATGATCTTCTACAATAAATGCATGATGTATGATATATGCTACATTCTCTTGGTAAAGTTTATCATGAACACACATGCATTTTAAGATAATGAAAGCTAATGCATATTTCTCTCTAAAACTGGAGAGTGAAGTGGGACTACTCAATGATGTATACATACACAATATTGGCAAGCTCAAAACGCAATCCCACAGAAGATATATTTAATTGTGCCAACTGGAGCGCTACTGGATAGTGACCTCAAATATTCAACAGTAAACAAAAAAGCCCCAATTCATATTTATATTAATATTATTGTTTATTTGTAATGCATTAACATTACCGCAGTGCGCTACAGTGGGCGTACATCATTATGTATTTTACATAAACAAAATGATCAAAAAAGGACAAGCAAGCACAAACAGATACCAGAGGCAATGCTGCCCCGGAGAGTTTACAATCTAGAGGGAATAGGGGCAATGTAGGAACAACAGGTAAAGTGGCTGCTCATTGTGGGACAGAGTGTGCCTCAGGATAGATATCCAATATGGCAAATTATTGGATTCATTTTTTTTTTCTTATGAGTCATTTAGTTCAATCTTTTGGCCTAAAACGTTAAGTTTCCGACCACGTCTAAGAAGAGCTTTTCAGCAGGTACCTACACTACCAATTTTATACTTTCCTTTGCATTTCCTCCACTGCATAGAGAAACGCGGGATTGCACACATTCTGAGAGCACAGATTTCAATTATTTTGACGACCTCTGCAGTGATTACAACCATTGTTTCATATGCTGCACATCTGGTCAATCTTCCTAAACAAATATTTGTGGCTATGCACCCATGATCCTCATTCAGTTGCCTTCAATCATCAAGAAGCCCAATAAGAAGTTTTAATACCACAAAAGTCTACTTATGGTACAGATTTGTTTAATAAGTTACAACCAAGGGAGTTAAAAAATAAATAAAATATTTATTAAAAAAAGTTTATGCTGACCAAACTTGTAGACATGGTATCCCAACACCGTATGTATGCTGTGTCTTTTCCAGACCATGGTCCTCTTTTGTAATTGGTGATCAGATATAGACCTCTATTGCATATGCTGTAAATTTGTTACCACCTTGTTGGCAAAGCACATTCAAATGAAGGAGGAGATTACTTTGCAGCATCTGGATCAGTGGCCATAGATTTGATGACTATAAATCTGATATCTTATTACTGGGTTGGAGAAAACAAGACACATCCTATGGTGGCTGAAAACAAGCAGACTGCCAAACAATATTTAAAACTACTTGTATTTTTCTTATTTTTTGTAATGGATCTTAATCACATTGCTGTAACCTATAAAACCTATCACCTTTGTTAGTTCATTTTTTGGTTCTTCTGAACATTGAAAGCAAAAGGTACCTTGTTAGATGCCTGCTACATTTTCAAAGGTACAAACCGGCTGATCTTTGTGAATATAAACCTCCTGCCTTACAGTGCTTTGAAACAATGACCTGATCACTTGTCCTCTTGGAGAATTTCCAACTACAAAAGCCTGTTTACTGACATGTTTTTCCTACGCTCAGCATGAAGGAATCTTGTATATCCAAACCCTCCAACATTGGGCACATGGTTGTACAGAAGGTACATTTTACTTCCTATGCCAATGTGGGGTACAGTAGCTTACAAGCAAGTGAGCAGTCACTATAATGGCACAGCAGTACCACATGTACAGTAGTTTAATACATAATTTTACTGATAAAACACTAATATTTCTGGATGTAAACTAATATACAGTACACAGTACGTGAAGTAAGAAGTCGTGATAACCTGCCCATAATGCTGATCGTTTAGCTGTAATTAGCTGAAGGTTTCAAGCTTCAACCAATGGGAGGCAAGGAGAAGCCCTCCTCTGCTCTCACACACAGGCAGGAATAGGTACAAAATATACACCAGGTTTTGATGGGAAACGTCTACAGGTAAAAATAACAAACACCGGCACAGTTGTAGGTTATGATATATCATGAATGCATAATTTAATAATTTATCAATACCAGAACAATTGAGGACTCCTAATTCCCCCTTCATGCTTGGTGAAATATGTTGATTTTAACTAATTTCTTTGCTAATGATTTTGTCTGCAGAGGTGTATACAATGAGGCATATAACTTCTTTCTGTCACATTAGCAAAGAGATCTTCCATGTATTACTAAGAGACCAGCAGACGAGTCAGCAAAAATCTGCACGCAGCTTGACAACACTGTCTAATAGATCTGACTTATTCTGGCAAAGCTGATGTTGGTGTGTCTTGCCAAAAATAACCTGTTGACCGTATTCCTCAAATGCATATAGAATACCCAAGATGATAAATGTATTCCTCTGCAGTGTTAATATTAAAAAGTAATGGGCCACAACTCACAAGGTGAACCCTGATAGTTTAGGACCTCTTCATTATCATTGGATGGACCCTGTCAGCAGAATCCATTTATTTGATAATGAATATGTCCACTTGTCCCAGTTTATTGTCTTTGTATTCCATGCTTCAAAATTTTAACCAACCGAGTCGCTTAAAGCCGCAATCCTGCCTAAATGTTTTGTTTTTATTACAATATACGAACCGGGGGATCTTAACAGAGATAAACTGCACTATTTTGTAGCTCCGGGCCAGATTGAGATGGGGGACGGCTTTGGTGGTGGGAATGATTATCCAATAGGAAGCTGCAAACAAGGATGTTGTGTTGCAGGTTCCTATTGGCCTGCAGGACCCGCAAGATTTGACAGGCATTTTGTTTCTCCAAAGGGTAACTATCTCTGGAACCAAGAGGGTCATGAGGTAAAATGTATACAGTACAAACCTCGTGCCCCCTCCCTGTTTCAATGCGGTGTGTCCCTCTCACATCCAGCATCCCAGGGTTCCTGTAGTAACTTATACAACATTGTCAGCATAGAATGTTATGTTTATTTTATACAAAACTATAAATGAAGTGGAAACTGATATTCCTATTCATTTCTGGATACCAAGGCTCTAGCGCTTAATATAACATATGTCATCTAATTATCTGCATAGAATGCCAGACTCTTGTTTACCTCCTTTGTTACATTTACCATTGAAGTGGGCAACAACAAGAATTGAAGTTGTGCATATACAAATAAATGGAATTCCATAGGTCTTAGGAAATAGGGTGTGAAGGTCCAAACCAGAGAAGCAGAAACTGTTTCCCTTGGGCGAGATTTGGACAGACATTACACGATCATCAACTTTTCACACAGTAACTGCTACTTACTGACTTATTTACAAATCTAAGGTATTTCAACTAAATGCTACTAGGAACACCTCTTTGAGAAGATGTTTCATTATTCATTTACATTACTATGTAGGAGCTGATTACTATCATAGATTACATTTACAATATCTTACATTTATGTTCTCTTTGCACAGAATTATCTTGAAGAGGTGATGTAACCACATCTATGTAGTGTACAGTAGTTGTTTAACAAGTACAGCATAATGCATGGTCTTTCATTGCTGTTCAAGTGTTTAACAATGCAATACTTAGCTATGTGTTGCTGGGCCTAGCTACACTAAAATATTAACAATCAATATCTCGTGAAGGAGGCAAGTACATGACTACTGACCATTGTCCACTATGGTGTAATATATTGTCATATAGTGAGAGGATAAACATTTAATTGTATGTAAAAACTATGATGTGTTCTTGCATGCTATATTTTGTAATGTCATCCAATTGCTCACGACACATCTTTCACTGAATTATGTGACACACTTCTAGGAAATCCCCAGAGAATAATCCCAGGAGACTGAAATATCATTGTCAGGTTAGGCTGTGTAACGGAACACAATTTAATATGTGATGATAGTAAAATACACAGAGGGGAGTAGCAAATCAAAGAGGAAACCATGCATGGTATCCAGTGGAGTAATTTGTCTTCCCCTTTTATTATTATCTCTGACATCACTTTAATGGCTGTGCTCTGCTGAGCATGCTAGCCCTCCGAATTAGAACCATTTTAAACCATATGATAAGGCATCTAACGCACATTCATGCAAGACAAAAAAAAAAAGTGATTTCTTTTTATTAACAGCCAGCACTTTCCTGACACATTTACTGTTTTGGAGAAATTAAATCTTTGTGCCAACTGAATACTAAAAAAAAAAAAAAAAAAATACAATATTAAATCAATTTCTTAAGTAGTGTCCTTGTATTTTTTTTCTCTCTCAGAAGCAATTAGTGGAAGTGTTCTGCACTTAGATGTATTGCGTATCGGGACAATGGACCTAATTTGTTTGAACCTTTTTATGCTGATTCATAGTTTGGAATATAATATTGCATTTAGTTCTGTAAAGAAGCTCTTAGTCATTTTTCAACAAAGCTACAGCCTCATTATCATTCGAGATACTGGAGGCAATAGCAAACTATACAAATGCAGGCACACATAACACACTTTTATTGGTTAATTGTGATGGTGAAAACATGCAGTTACGGTTATTACATTAATGAACACAACGCAACTTTTTAGTCTGTAAGCTTCTCGATGCCGGGATCTGCCTCCTAGTCTCTCTTTCCATCTATTTTGCTCTCTCTCCTTCATTCTCCATCTGCTTTATTATTATACAATATAATATATCATTTATCCTGCTTGTACTTCATGTCACTCCGTTCATTTTTTATTTTGTTGTTGTTGTTGCTCTGCACAGAATATATTAAAGCATCATAAATAAATTAGAACAATAATAAATGGTGTCTGCCAGACAACCCAAGGCCGTCACTGAGCATTGTTTGAGTTACCCGCCACCCTTTTTTACAGTTGGGCTGCAGTTCTTATTTTCATTAACCTCATCTGCAGTTTACTGAGGTAGTTGCAGTACTCATTGAATAACAGCTTTGCATTTGTAAATGATGATGAAACGAAAGAAACAAAAACAGTAAAAAATCTAAAATAATAGTTTTAGATTCTGGGCTCTGATGTGACCAGTGTAATCGGTGTGCCTAGGTTCACTTGTGCATACAGTAAGACTGGGCACATCAGTATGAAGTAGGCATAGTATTGCATTGTATTGTAGGCTAATTCTATACATGCCAAAGCGGCCGTCTCCAATGGGGATTTTCGTCCGAAAACGGGCCGATCGACTGCTTTGGCACCAATATTTATTTATTTTATTTATAACAGTGTTTCCCCCCTCGCCCCCCAATCGTAGATCGGGACCATTACTGGGTGTTTGTGGTGCATACCTGCTGGCAACAGGAGGGACGAGTCGTCCACGGTAACTTTGGGACTTCAGGAACAGGCTTCTGGGGTCCATACCCCACGTAATACTTAGCAGTGCAGCGCCTCCATCTGCCGTAGGCTCCAGGGATATGGAGGCGATCTCTGACGGTAGAATTTTAACTCTCCCCCCAGTTAGATCACACACACCAGGCAGGCGGTATATTGCAAACAGGAACGGATTTATTACTACTCTTAGTGCAGTAAGGTACAGGTACTCAGCAGTCACCTGCCTGATCACAGTCTCATATATCAGCTCTCAAGTATCACCGGAGATAGTCCCTGGACCGTCACTATGGGCCTAGGGCACCCGCAGCCGTCCTAGCTCTTCCCCACCTCCCTAGCAAAGGCAGAGGTATTGTCACTCTATTCCCCGGAGGGAAGAGTACATGGGAAGGCCCCAATCTCTGGCTCCCAGTCGTGACCTGCCTTCCTCATGTGGAAGGAACAACAACCCCAACTTTAGGGCGGTCGTGCCCTTAAGTACAGCCAGGGGGCGGGCATCCCCTTGGCCCAGCCACAACAGGATATGCCATCCCCTGCCATCACTCAAGTGCAGTACCATAGGATGAAGGAGGAGAACCCATAATAACTACTGGCAGACCTATGAATAGCAGGGTTTACTGCCTGTCCATAGGGTAGATTTAGTAGCCAAGGGGTACCCCGCTACATATTTATAAAAATGTTTTACCAGGATGTAATACATTGAGAGTCGCCTCTCGTTTTCAAGTATGTCCTCGGCACAGAGTTAAAATTAGAATATATTCCTTATTTTCACACATTCTCTGAAGATATTTAACGTAACTGTAACAGTGTTTCCCCCACCTGGTGGTAGATCTGGCCATTACTAGTTGTGTGGTGCATGATACCTGCTGGTAACAGGAGGGCTGAGCTGTCCGCCGATGGTAGTGGGGACACAGGATCAGGTTTCGGGGTACATTACCCAAATGGTTCTCTAGCAGTGCAGCGCCTCCATGTGCCGCAGGCTCCAAGATGAATTTAGGCGATCTCCTACGGTAGTATTATTCCCTCTCCTCCCAGTAAGATCACACACCAGGCTGGAGGTATATGCAAACAGGAACAGTCTTTATTGAATAAACCACAACACAGCAGTGGTCTGCCCAATCACAGCTTCTCAGGATCAGCTATCCACTGGATGATGGTCCCTGGACAACCACTACAGGTCAGGGCCCCTGCAGCTGTCCTAGCTCTTCCCGACTCCCCTATCAGGAGTCAGGGTATAGGTCTACACTCGCTCTCCCCTTAGGGGGAGAGGAACAGGGAAGGCCCCAATCTAAGGCTCCCTGTGTTCAACCTGCCTCTCTCAGTGGGAAGAGGCACTACTGAATTTGGGGCGGTACTGCCCTTAAGTACAGCCAGGCGGAGGGCACCAGGTCTGTCCCACGATTGGGCATGCTGAGGCCTGATGTCACCGCCTCCCACTGCCACTCAAATGCAACACCATGGAGTGGGGAAAACCCATCTTAACTGCTGGCAAGGCCTGTTCTTACCAGGGCTTACTGCCAGTACAAGGGCAGGTTAGTAGCCTCAGGTGGCATGGCTACATAACAATACCCCTAACCAACCCCCCCGCCCCTTTTGTTTTACAGAATGGGAGGTCCTCCAAAGCTGAATCACACTATTTTCAGTTCTGTTGGCCCCTGGTTTCCAAAGCACTTCCGGCAACGTTAACGGTATAATCGTTTTTTTTTTTTTTTTTTAACAGGCTGTCCAATAGAAAGCCACAAGCGATGATGTGGAGGATTTCTATTGGCCAGAGATTTGGCGTTTTGTTTTGTTTTTCCTGATGAGGGAACATTTCAATCCAGTAACTTCACAGGTAAGCATCTCAAGAACAAGGAGTTACTCTGTGCTGAAAATAGCTTGGTTCAGCTCTGGAAAATCCCAGGTTTCATCTTCTAAAAAAAAAAAATAGGTGGTTAAAGAAAAAAAGAAGAAAAAAAAAATTGGGGGGGGGGGGGGGAATGCTGCTTTTAAGTGGGAAAGAAGGATTAAGTTACTAAAAAGAGAGCGTAACATGAGTCACTTTTAGCAAATAGCTGATATCTTAATATTCTACTTGGATTTAGATATCACAACCTGCAGCAAATAAGCACTTCTCCATGACTTAAATAGACACTAGAATATACACTAAAAACAACATTATTTAGAATCCACTCAACTAAGTACTCACAGTATAGCATAGCCCCGCTTAGTAAGTACGGCCCCTCTTGGGACTAATTAACAGCTGAATTGGCCACTTGTGTGATCCTAATGGCCCGGTTTAGAGTTTAGCTGTAATCGCAAAAATAGCAGTGGTATTAAAACGTTTACACTGCGCTATCGCTATCTCAGGAAAACCAAACTGATTTCGATTTCCGCACTGCAGAGTTGTCAGCGGCTAGACTAAAAATGTGATAATGCGCTCCTAAATTAGCATCATTGGCTATGCGTAATTTTACTGTCTTTTGTGCATAATAATTACGTCTGCGGAACATTTAAACAAAAAAATCTTTATTGAATGTATTTATATTTTTGTTTGCAAGAAGCAAAACGTATTTAAAAATATACCATGCAATGTACTGTAAGCAAATAAAATAGAAATAAACCGTAATAGGCAACAGATTAAAACATAAATAAAACATAGCAAAAATAAGAGCATCTCCGGTTATACGTTGTTATATTCACAACCTGCTGCACCTCGATGGTGAGAAATCAAAAATAGAGTTTCAACGAAGGACGTTTTAATAGGAACATTTTATATATCGACTATTTTTCCAACGTTTTGTACAGTATCGACTCTAAATCTACAAAAGGGATAACACTACTTGCTAGATACCTGTTCCATGGTGAGCAATTTGTTCCATGTATTATTTTGCTGTACGTTTCTTCTAAGGAGGCTGCAGGAGCTATTTCTATACTCCTTTTATAACCTGAGAATATTGAATCCAGACACTCCAAGTAAGGGAAATCTTGTGAGAGATTTCCAAGTCGCATCCCATTTTCATTCACCCTTCGAGCTATTATGGAGGAATAGAGAAGGTTACATATAAAAGGAAGGAATACTTAGAAGTTCATACGTAATTTTTTCAGCAAATTAACATGTATTCTTCTCTAATAAAACTGGTAATGTAATCTCTTAATTAAAAATAGCAGGCTTAGCAATAGTGCCCAATGTCAGGTAGTAGCTGTAAAGACAAATAAGATCTTACCTATGAGAAGCGGCTAGCTAAATTAGATGTGTTTACATTAGAAAAGAGGCATCTTAGAGGAGATATGGTAACTACAGTATATAAAAAATCTATTCAGGGTAGGGTTGCCACATTTAAGTTTTTCTATAATATGGGACACTGAAATCCAGTAGAAAAATTAAATTTAAAGCATACAGTTCCTACGTGTACATTTTTTCTTTTCTCTAAGGTGTCTTTGTCTTTTCTAAAAATAGCATGCATTGCCAGGTAGCACATTGCATCGATGGAGTGGTAATTCTAGCCATGTCACCAGAAAATGCATGTTGCAAATGCTGATTTCTATAGGGTAGTTTGTTTTGCACCTGGTCCCTATATATGCATAATGAAGTGGTCTTAAATTAAGAACAACCTACTCTACATTTGGACGCTAAAACAAGAAGGGATATTTGACGTATGTACATGTAACGCTGCGCTCACCACGGACAAGGAGGGACCCCAGAACTGCGGTGGGATGGATAGAACCCACACCCGCAGCTGCGAAGACACGCCTGGAAGGTGGATTGTCAGTGTTGCCGGGTCTGGTCGGAAGAGATAGCGTTAGTCCCGATACTTGCCGGATAGAAGGGAGGAGCCAGGAGAGTGGTCGGTGCCAAGAGCCGTGGGTTTGGAGCCGTGTGGTTGGTTGGTATCCGTGAGCCGAGGTAGAGGGTTGGAGAGATCGGATGGTCAGGGGCAAGCCGGGGTCGATTTCCAGAGCGGGTCCTAAGTCAAGCCGGGTCGGTACACAGGGGGGAAAAATGAGAGCAAGGTGAAAGCACAAGGAACAAGGCAGGGCACGATCGTGGGTAACACAGGTTACACAAAGCTATGCTCAGCCAAAGAAGAAATGGCTGAGCAGGCATATAAAGGCCTAGGGGCCAATGGGAATCGGAGGAATGGCCCAGGGAGGCAGTGATAGGACAGGACTGAGGGTGGAGGAGAGAAGGAATAATTACCCCATGTAGTGCTGCTAGTGGGTGGTCACTGCGTCTCGTGCGCGCGCGCCTCACTCCGCGCGGGGGCAGAAGAAGCCCTGCGTGTGCGCACGCGTGACCCTACGGAGACGGGGAACGGAGCAGGGGGGGAGAGAGGGGACTGCCGCCTGCGGTACCGAGTGACCGGAGTCAGCGCCGTGGGGCACGGATCGGTGGGAGCGGGACGAGGTGAGGGGGGAACCCTCCTTGAGGGAGGAGTTCCCCGGTTTCTTACAGTACACCTGTTGTACTAATTTTTTATACATTAGGAATAGACACCCCTCTCTGCTATGCCTGGCGAGTTGTTTTGTTAGTGACCGCCCACGCAAACTCTTTTTGCCTGTTTTTGGCCAACTCCTAAATTCTTATTCTTAGGGATCACAAACCAGTCATTTGTGCCCATGGAGTGAGTTTGCGCTATAACTCCACAGTTAGCCAATTCTAAATCATCCCCTAGATGTTTTATCTACATTTATTGTAGAAATCTGGCAATTGAAAGGAGTTAGACTATTTTTCCAAACTGGTTTTCCCTGAGAAAAAAAAAATATTTATTATAAAACCTCATCAAAAACAGAGGCCATTTAAGTGCATTGTGTATACAGATGATAACATTTTTCACATTGCCTTAGGGAATAAGATTGACTTGCCTAAGGGCACTCGTAAATAAATGGGGAAGGGGAATTTGAGCGCGCTGTCCCTTCTAATGCTCTCCCTCACAGCTTCCTGGATCTTCCCTGCAGCTCCTAATCAGCGGGGCAAACTCAGAACAGGTTTTCTTTCCCATGCGCTCCTATTTTTGTGGTATTTTCACTCGTAAATAAATAACAGTTAATAATTACCAGAATATGTATTTACTGGATCCCTATGTTGCTAGGGTATAGTCAAATATTTTTGCACATTTACAGTACATGACACTGGAAGATTTCTGTAAAAATTAGTTTATTATTTGTACGTGTAAGTTATGTTCTATTCTGATGTAAACTTACCGACTATTACCGTTGTATTATCAAGGTACTATTTCATGTGAGCCTAAAAGGTGATTACACTGGAGTTGAGGTTATTTTTCATCCAATTAATTGTAGTGACAAAAAAAAAATAGGGAAAATCTAAGCTGAACTTAACTGGTAACTGTACAAGGGGCAAGGTGCTTCTATACAAATAATGAATATAAAAAAATACTAGCTTCGGTAAAATGCTCACCAATAAAATGATAGGTGATAATGGATTTTCCTAGTAAATTGTAGTCGCTTTAGGACTGGGCCCGAAATATATTGAAGTTCACGTTAAGTTGAAACAAAAATGCAATCGTGTGTCGGAGAAAAGAATACACAAAACTTCAAAACCTATCCTACTGTATAAATATTAAAAGATATATGTATTGATGATATAAGTGCTTTCAGGAATCATCCCTTGGCCTCATAATCAAGATAAAACAAGTAGAACATTTATTCAGTACAAAATAAAAAATAGCCAGGGGAAGATTTCTTAGCAATGTTAAATCGGTGTTCCACAAAATTTAAAAGGGTATTTATACTCCCTGAGTTAACTCCATATTCGTTAAGAGAACTGTCTACAGCAGGGGTTCTCAACCCCAGTCCTCAGGTCAGGTATTCAGGATATCTCTGCGTCAGCACAGATGCCTCAATCTTCCACTGAGCCACTGATTGAGCCACCTGTGCTGAAGCAGGGATATCATAAAAACCTGACCTCTTGGATGTGGGGGATCTTGAGGACTGGAGTTGAGAATCCCTGGTCTAGAGAAATATCTCCTGAAAGAATAATAAACATACGGTTATTGGGGATTCATTTTGTGTGTGTGTGTGTTCTAACATTTGGATATCATGTTTATGTGCAAAACCCTCTTGTTAACTTGGAAATATTATTGGTTTGAATATTCTAATAGTAAATTCTCGGCTGAGGGAAAAGTAGCCATGTGACGCCCATAGCCGAATGAGTTCCTTAGGCTGCCACCATTTCAGAGGCGTTAAAATGCCTTTTTTCCATTGGCTCAAGGGAAAGTACCTCGGGTTATAACAGCTAGTTGCATGTATGGAGTAGGAATTTTTGTGTATGTTGGTTGCTGGGTATTATGTACACATCGTTAGTTATCTTAGGTAATGAGAGTTAAAGAAAACAATCTTGTAGTTTTCTGATTGAGATAATTGCTATGAATGATTTATTGTTTGTAGTTTTGGGATTTCCTGTGTGGTTTTTATAGGTACTTTTAATACATTCCACGGTTACTGTATGCGTTATTGTCATTTGCCATCATTAAATGGACTTGCAGAATAAGATTCTGTCTGCAACTTTACAGTACATATGAATAAGAGACCTGAGCCATCTGTGCTGAAGCAGGGATATCTTGAAAACCTGACCTGTTGGTGGCCTTTTAGGACTGGAATTGCCCACCCCTGCCTGAGATTATTCATAAATTCTGTGTATACCATGACAAATATGAACACGTGTTATTGGCTTATAGAAATGCATCTCAATGTACAGCTCAAGTAAAATACTGCAGCACCAATCCTGCAGGGAGAACTTTGAATGTGTCATTTAAGTTGGTGTTAACTAGCCTCGCCTTATTTTTCAAAGTTAGCTGCAGTAAGTGTTGCAAATGAATACGATTTACAAGACAATTGGCTCACTATCATCACTTATAAATATGAGAAAAAGATGATGCCTAACATGTTTTGGGGGGAAATATTACCAGGGTTATTAATTATCAGACTCCTGTGCT
The DNA here is from genome assembly GCF_040206685.1 of Ascaphus truei. Classification (NCBI taxonomy): domain Eukaryota; kingdom Metazoa; phylum Chordata; class Amphibia; order Anura; family Ascaphidae; genus Ascaphus; species Ascaphus truei. The sequence continues at coordinate 31,846,496 of NC_134487.1, forward strand.
ACTTCATACGCATGCTATCATGGTTTATCACTATGTCATAACTTATACCGCTGGTTAGTACATTTTCCAACCGCAAAATTGTTTATAGAGTTTATATTTTACTCTTGAGAAACAAGTATAAAATTAGGTTTCATGGAATTGATTGCTAACTTTTATATAGTCCAAAGTTCTAGTAAATCTGTATTTGTCCAGGAAAAATGTAGTCATTATACAGTACATTAGAATGTGATTATTTTTAGGGGAATAATGATTATATATTAATAGATTATTATTATTATTATTATGAGTTAAGGCTATACACTCCTCTGCCACTACTTACATCTCCGTCCTAATTTCATATATGCTATACACTTGTCTGACTCTTGCATTCTGCTCAAGGATGCCTTCTGTCTACCCCTGTTTGTATCTGAAGTTCTCGAATACAACCTTTCTCACTTACTGCCCCATTCCTCTGGAATGCTCCTCCCCTCCCACAATATCTGACCAACACCCTTTTTTTTTTTAAGATCCACCTTAAAACATATCCCTTTAATGGAGCACTTGGGTAGCTCCGCTGGCGGATACTATACATCTCATATGCGTTTTACCATGACCCCTTGCAGACTCGCTTGCCATACCTCCTACTGTCTCTGTACGTTCTCCCTACTTACCACTTCCATTGTAAGCTCCTCGGGCAGGTACTCCTTTTCCTAAATGTCTACTTTTACAGTATGTGGGAAGTGCTTATTCCCATTAAGTTACGTGTATTACTGCTATAAAGCGCTACAGTAGGTACATGTATGGCGCTATATAAATAGAGATATATATACATTAGAATTATTTTATAGATGGAATTCTAGTGTGCAACAAGTTTGATTAAAGCGCTTAAAGTTAATCGGCAGTACATGTTTAAATTATTTTTGATTACTTTCACTGCAAATGTAATGGAAAATGTTTCAAGGTTGCTATTTTGCCTCATTAAAGAAGTGCCTTGCACTTTGTACAGAACACTTATTTTTCTCTTGACAAAGGGGGCTGCATCCCCCGAGATGTTGTGCTTTCGTCTTGTTGCGGTTTCCTGAAAAATATAAAAATATGTTATTGAATACATTTGTATACAGGGTACTCCCTGTGTATGTGCGACAGAGCATCCAATTTATTGCATGATACCTGAAACAGATGAGGGACTGTTCTGCTCCGTTCCCAGCTCGACTACCAAAATAATAATAGCATGTTCTTGTATAGCGCTGCTAGTTTTATGTAGTGCTTTAAAGAGACATTTTGCAGGCACAGGTCCCTGCCCCGTGGAGCTTACAATCTATTTTTGGTGCCTGAGGCACGAGGAGATAAAGTGATTTGCCCAAGGTCACAAGGAACCGACACCAGGAATTGAACCAGGATTCCCCTGCTTCAAACTCTGTGCCAGTCAGTGTCTTTACTCACTGAGCCACTCCCTCTCCAAAAGACCAAGACCAACAAAAAAACAGGTGTGAGTGGATTGAGCCCTTACAAAACTTTACTACTTTGATACTCTCAAACTATATCTATACACTTAGTTACCTTTTATCGATTAGCAAGTCATTAAAACGTGTGTGCGAGGGACAATACACGTTCTTATTGTTTTACTAATCCTAACTTTTCCCCCACTAGTCTTCCCTAATTTCCTTTATCCTTAATTGCCTCGTTTCTCCCAGACACTATCCTCGGTGGCTCTCTCTCTCTCTTCTTCCCTTTTCTGACAGTTGTAAAGAGGTCTATATATAGCAACAGCCAGTCAGCTGGTGTTATCAATCAGACTGCAGATTTAGCATTGACTTAACCCTTAGGCTGCCCTTATGTTCCCTTTACGTCTTGAGGGCTAGCACTCCAGGGGCTCTTATGACGTACCGGGAACATCATGCTATTTTTGTTCATTTTCTGTGGGGTGAGCTGAATTGAAGTTGAGCCCAGTTCTCTTTCATTCACATACAGTACAGTAACTGCTGGCCCAGTGTCAGATCCTTGTAACCTTGGAAATCATGGGAAAATCAGTGAATTTCCCTGCGGGCAACCTGAATTAGATTGTAAGCACTTTGGTACTGAATAGATTAAGATCATAGGGAAGGTAACACAACCACGACTGCACACAACCACTGTTTAAAATTAAAATAACCAAACAGTCATTAAAGGATCACAGTGAAGTTTAACTTAATGTTCCTTCAACATCCACTCATCAGATGAACCACATAGGCTGGTCAGATGCCCATATGTAACATAACTCTAAAATAAATGTACAGGAAAATTTACAATAGCCTGTGTACAGAAGAAAAAAAAGTTATGGTTTATTGTAAACCGTTATTACACTCAGATGTCAAAAATCACTGTGCCCCATGTAAAAAAAAAAAATATGGATCAAGTAATGATATACAAGACTAATACTAACTTTTACAAGCAAAATGTAATACCTCTCATTAGTGGTGCACTCTAACCTTCTCCAATCATAACTGGAGAAACCAAAAGTTGGAGTGTACAGATCTACTATGAGAAAGTACAGTGCGATCCAGGTATTACCATGGAACAGTGAACAACAGAGAGCTGGGATTTTGTGTAATACAAAGTTAACATGGCATTTTTAGCACTGCTAAATGTTTAATCACACTATTGTCAATTAGTCCGTGAACACAATACAGAGTAATAGATTGCACATCACTCTCTCCCTCTTTATTTTTCATGCATAGCCAGATAAATAAAGAGTTTTTGTAAGTGATTTTAATCAGTGCTAATATTGTATGGCTCATGGCATATTTAATTTTAATAATTGTTTGTTCCAGTATTGTGCTTCTAGTTTTATGTAGCACTTTACAGAGACATTTTGCAGACACAGTGCCTGCCCCGTAGAGCTTACAATCTATGTTTTTGGTGCCTGCGGCACAGGGAGATAATGTGACTTGCCCAAGGGGCCGACACCGTGATTTGAACCAGGTTCCCCTGCTTCAAACTCAGTGCCAGAGTCAGTGTCTTTACTCAGCCACTCCTTCAGCCATTTCATTTCATATAGAGCTTTTCTCCAAATGGGACACAATATGGCACGTGGAATACAGTACCTGCCCTGACAAGCTCCGATCTATGTTCGGTGCGTGAGACGATGGTATGATAAAGTGACTGAAAAATATAGATAAAGACAGATAAAGTGACTGGAAGGAGCTGACCCTGAAATATGAACATGTTTCAAAGTCAGTATCATTGTTTTCCGTCTGTCTTCACTCACTAAGCCAGTTTTAATAAACATAGTTGACATTCTTCTTGGGTAAATTGTGCATTATTGACAGAAGATAGTTTTATATACATTTGTTATGTATACAGTACATCTTATCCTGCTAATAATGCACCATTAGTATGAGAAATTATCTATGACAAATAAAAAATAATTCAATTTATAAAACATCTCAATGTACCTATATATATAGATCATTACATAAATAAGAAAATGTAAACAGTAAGGAAAATCGGTAAATTAAATTATCGTAACCTAATAGTATTATTTGCACGCAATGCTCATTAAGCACGTCTACAGAGTTTACTGTACCTGGTAAAAACAGTAAACGGGAAAATTAAAAATATTGTGAAATAGGATAACATTCCTTGTGTAACAGGTTCCCCCCGCCCCCCAATCGCAGATTCTACTGTGTGGGTACAAGAAACATATATTGTTACTCGGTGTGGTGCATAACCTGTTGGCTCACAGGAGGGCTGAGCTTCCGCCACGGGGAACCTGGGGCAATTATACTATGGACAACTTACTTATAACGATGCAGCGCCTCCACCTGCGATGGCTCCCACCAGAGGTGGAGTGGTTCCTCGCAGGACAATCAATAAACACATACACAGTGATTATATTAACTAATACCTTTACTAACAAGCAGTATAACATATCACGCAATACCTTTATATAACCTGTGTCCCTCTCTAGAGGAGACACCTACTGCGTCGCGCAGGACGCTTCCCCAACACCAAGTGAGCCCACCCAGTGTCCAAAGAAACCCCACCCAATGTCCCGCACTCTTGCAGAGAGTCAATGGGTGACTGCGCAGTCACTAGTTAAGCTAAGGGCCCGGTGGTGCACTTATGTATTAGATACCTGCCGAGCACTCCGGTGCTCGGGTCAGCAATCTTCACAAAGGCTCAGTTGGAGATGACTCCTTCAACCCGCCAACCGAACTTCTGCACGTGGACCGCTAGAGCGGTCCCACTCCGGAACAGTCTCTGTGGACCCCAATGTGGGTCCAACCGCTTCACGGGAACAGCAATCTTCACTGTGTCCCTATCTATCTAAGGGCACGTGCTACACTATAGGCCGCCCCTAAGGTACAGCAACCTGTAGTGGCTTGGGGAACTCCTATGGGCCTAAAGGGGTTAAGGACCTGTCCCACTCCCCTAACTACCCAAGTCCCTTCAGCCTCACTAAATGCTGACAGCCAACGTGCTGCGCAACAAGGTGCCTGCCTGCCAGACCTTACAGCACTGACCGCTGTGACCCTGACAAGGCAGCACTCTAAACTAAGGGCAGCGTCCCTATCTTGGGCCTCCCTCAGCAATTAACCCACTACCCTAGTGGGGGGTTGGGGCCTAACTGGGGTGCGGGTACCTATAGGGCCGCAGGAGCTGTACTCGCTTCCCGCGCCCTTCCTTCCCTCACAGCTCCCCTGCTCCAACGGGTTAACCTGAGTGGCAGGGTCCCTCTATCTAGAGCAGTCCCTGGCAACACTCTCTCTATCAGAGTAACTAACTACCTCAGACCCTGGGGGTGCTGGCCTAGTACAGCGAGTCCTGGACTCCTGTACCCTACCTCCTTCCTTGGGCTGCTCCGGTCTCTGACTGCTGGCTAACGTGCTGTAAGCCCGCCAAATGTATCTCTTCTGCTCAGGCTTCCTAAGCCCTATTGGCTCCCTGGTGTCACGTGGGGCATACAGAGGCTCTTGGGATATGTAGTCCCAGCTCAGAGCCTTCCCTGGTAGGCTAGGGCTTCGCGGGCTTTTCCCTACCTCTCCTGCGCCTGCGCAAGCTGTCCTGGGCTGCCTCAACCTTCCCTGATCTAGCCCTGCTCTCGCGCAAGCTATCTGGGGGCCTTTCGCGCTATCGCGTCCCTGCGCATGCGCAACCCGCAGCGCAATGGCGGCGCCCTGCTTCACCGGCCGCCTGGACCTTAGAGACGCAATCGCAGCCTTAGCAACGGCCCGATCGCATCCCCGGCAACCGGCCGCAGGCAGGGGAAGCCGCGCTGCACCCTGCTCCAGCCCCCACCCTTGGAAGCAGGTCTGTCGGCACCCGCGACCGCGCCGCACCAAGGGAGGGGGGTCTCCAGGAGCCACGGGAGCTCCAGGCTACACTTGTACAGTATACCAGATATGATCAAAGAAGATCCAAACGAAGAATCCTCCACTAGAATGCACTCTATGTTAATATATATTATTAGGTCTTTGGACAAATTGTCCCACCAGTTTCACTTGCTGGTAATTACCAATTTGTCCAAAGACCTAATAATATATATTAACATAGAGTGCATTCTAGTGGAGGATTCTTCGTTTGGATCTTCTTTGATCATATCTGGTATTAATTGTATCTATCCTCATGCACCATGTAACTTACCTCAAATAAAAGGAAAAGTAAATATTATTAATAGGATGAGCGATTTATAAAGTTTATTTTTGTATAACATTCCTTGTAACCTTTTTTTTTAATTCAGATAGTATACAATGTCAGTGTACCATTTTTAGTATGAAATCTATTCCGGAACTGGGCTTCAACTGCACTGTGCCCAGATTGCAACTGGAATGTACAGTAGTAACCCAGAGACGTCCCACTTATTTAGACACACCGGGCAGAATTTTCAACCAGTGGATTGTGGACTACAACGTGTTAAGTCAAGAACGTGTATGCACATCTGAAAAGGAAACATTTATGTTTTATTTATAAAATGAGTTACCTCTCATTTTCAAGTTTGTCCTGGGCACAGAGTTATGATGACAATACATGGTTCCATTAAATGAACAGCGGTTATACATTCACTTTGTAAACATTTCAGGGCAGTTATAGATAACACATGATTATGGGAGAATGCAACAGTTACAGACAATATTAAAATGTGAGACATCTGAAATCTTGCAAATACATAGATGGGGCGGTTTCGAGAGTCTCAGGTAGGTTGTTCCAGTTGGGAGGTACACAGTAAGAGAAAGAGAGATGCGACTGGATTCTTTGTTGAATCTTGGGACTGTGACCAGTGTTTTGGAGTCTGATTTCAGGTGATAAGTGCTGCGTGTGGTAGGGGTGAAGAGTTTGTTCAGATAGGCGGGTAGCTTGTCCAGAAAGTATTTGCAGGCAAGACAGGTATGTACTTTGTGTCTGGACTCCAGTGATGGCCAATCTTGGATCATTATTCAGTGATGTGTGTTGCAGTTACATTGTAGGACAAAGCAGCATATTGAGTTGTAGAGTGTGTTAAGTTTGCTAAGGGGAGTTTGGGGAGCTGTACCATAGAACAGGGGTGCACAAATGGGGGGCTGGGATTTTCTAGGGGGGGAGCGGAGGTTGCAGAGGCCCCACGCTCTTCCCCGATGCATTTAAATTAAATGCTGGGGGAGGCGTGAGGCATCTGTAACTTCCCTTACCTGCTCAAAGCCGCCTCTACGGCGAAGCGTCGCCATGACAAATTTGACCCATCTGGGTCAAATGGCAACATGTTGCCATGGAACGCAACATGACGTTGTGGCGTCATATAATGCTGCCGAAGCCAGAGAGCAGGTAAAGAGGGGGCGCGAGCTGGGGGGGAGAGCAGACAGGTGGGCGCAAACAGAAAAGCTTGCGCACCTCTACCATAGACTATGTCCCCATATGTTGCCAAGAGAGTTAGAGCTTTGTTTGGAGAATAAAAAAGAAACCACAGAGTTTTTTAAAAATTTCAGTTTACCCGATTTCAAGCAAGAGAGGCCTAAAAACTGGAAGCCAATTTTTTTTATTAGTGTAACCCTGTTTCCCCCACCCAATCTCACATAGGGTCTCCTGGGGGAAATACTGCTCTGGTTACATCGGTCTGAATGGTGCATACCTGCTGGTAACAGGGGGCCCTGGGTCTCCCGCATGATGGTAAAGGGGAATACCAGGACAGGCTTCTGGGGTTGTGCCCGAATTCTACTCACAGGTGCAGCGCCTCCATCTGGTGCAGCCCCCAGTGGTGTGGGGTGAAGTATCTGCAAAAGAACTCTCCCCCTCCTCCCAATATACTTCAGTCTCAGGCAGGAGGTATAGGTAAAATGCAGCAGCTCTTTATTTGATCTTCCTTATTCAGCAGCAGTTCTTACCAGGTCTTCCCCCTCAGGTTATCCCTGAACTCACTCTCAGCCAAGGGCACCAAGAGTGGTTCTAGCTCTTCCTGGTAGGACAGGAGGTATGGGTCTACTCCAAACTCCCCGAAGGGAGGCGTCAAGCCTACCAGAGCCCTGGCAGCTTGGCATGGGTACCCTGCCTTCATCATGGTAGAGACCAACTGACTAAATAGGAAGTTACAGTAAATAAGCTCCACTAGGCACCGCCCCTGTGTCTCTAATTGGACACAGTGCCTGATGACACTACCTTCACTGACTCACTGCATTGAATGTGTGGGGAAAACCCATGATTGCTCCTGGCAAACCTGCCCTTATTAGGTATTACTGCCAGGATGAGGACAGAATAATAGCCCCCAAACTACCCAGGGCTACATTAGAAACATTGGTACAGTATATGGAGGGATTGTTAATGTAACCTTATTCAATGATTCACAGTATTCTTCCCTGTGATTACAATACCAAGAATCATATTAATAATATTTGTAAAAAGGACAAATCATTATTATCATTGTAATTATTCTAATTTGAAGGCCCCTTTTCCATTCTAATTACAATATTTCTGATTGTTTAATGCTTAACTTTGAAGTGCCTTAATAGCATATAATCAAGCTAATCATTACGATTGTCACAGGTCACAGCTGCAAGTCACTAATGCAGATATGCTGTACTATCTTAACAATAGTGGTCTGGTTTTCAAAACCAGCCTGTAAATGCTCCCATGACCCAAAGTATCCAGGATCCAAGAATTTTACAAACTACATTTTACTTTTCCATAATGTAAATTATACAGGGGCTTCTGTAAAACAGCCACCAATGATTTTCTAAAGTTGTGTTTTTTTATAATTCAACTCTGAGCGTTCACTGAACCCTGTATTATCTCCTCATTTTTATATATAAGCATCCCATGGTGAAAGCAGTATGTTTGATATATTCTGTGATATTTATTATTCTGCTGTTTGGAAGGAAGCTACATGGAAAAGCCATATTCAAATATCATGCGATGTTAAACATGGTCGCAAACATGCACAACCCAAACCCACCACACATACATACATACATACATACATACATACATACAGTTGCGGCAGGGCTGAGTCTAACACTCACCCGGTTTGTCCCGCAGCTGCTTTCCGGCTGGCGCCGAACTTGGCCATGCGCCAGCCGGAGCTCCTCCTGACGTCCTCTCCCCCTCGCGTCCTCTCCCTCTTCGTCTCCGGGTCCCCCGGGCCCCCCTCTCCCTTCCCACACACCCCCCCAACCCTGCTCCACCTTCGGGGAGCCCTGGGCACGCGTGCCATGCACGCACACACCCTTTGCAGTGTGACCGCGCATCAGTGACGCGCGGCACGCTGCATAAAAAAAAAAAACCCTGCGTCTTCACGCGGTTTGCGGTGGCGGCCGCTGTACACTCAGCACTGCCACCACTGTACATACATATGTAACGGGTATTCCCCCAGTCCCAATCGCAGATGAGTGCATGTGAGGGGGAACCTATATGTTACCAGGTGTGGTGCAGTATACCTGTTAGGCTCACAGGAGGTGTGAGCCTCCGCTAGTGAGAGCCTGGGGTGAATCCTCTGGAACAATCTTGCTTACAGCGCCTCCATCTGTGTAGGATTCTAGGAGTGTAGAATATACCCCACAAAGGAACCACATATATTAACCACATACACCGAAGGTATATATAACACAGGTTTACTATATGCAGATAATAACATCACACAATACACATGCATCAACCATATGACATCAACAGTGCATAACATCAGTGTCACCCTGTAACACTACTAAGCACAACTATCCACACACCTCGCAGGGCCTTAACCCCACACTGTATTCCCAAAGTCCTTGTACCCAAATGTCCCAAGAGTCCCACAACCCCAGCCACGTGTGGGACAGCGCTGCCCACTAAGATGAAGTGTATAGGTGGTGCACTTGGTGACTTGGATAATACCTGCCCGGTGCTTCCTGCAACCGGGTACTGCTGAACTGTGTAAGAGGACCCGTCTATGTCCAGCGCCGAAGCCTCAGCTATGGGGGTCTCCTTCTGAGCAAGCTCACCGCTCAGACAGTCTCTGTCTCTGCTCTGGAGAGAATGATCCACTGCAACACTGACCCTTCTTGTCAGAGCACACAGCACTGCAGATGTGTCCCTAACTAAGCTGACTGCTAACGGGGCAAGGTCTCTACCTAAGGGGCCATCCCTAAAGCAGCCACAAACTGAAGGGGAGTTAGGCCTAGCTGGGACCTATGGGGTAACCTGGCCTAGTACAGCAGAGCACTGCTCTCTGTACACTCCTTCCCCTACCGTATCCCAGCACCAACTGACACTCCCTGTCTGCACACAACAATGTATCCAAAATGCAGCATGAAAATCTGTCAGCCTTAGTGGCTGTCTGGCTGCATGTGACAGGGATCATAGGGCAGTCCCCAGATGCTGCTGGGAGTTGTAGTCCACTCTGGGGCTTTTCCCTATGAGGACCGCATGGGCGCCTCTCTAATGGCTGCCTACCTCTCTCTATCTGCGCCTGCACTAGACTAATGGCTGCCGCGCCACTTTCCTGAGCATGCGCAACATCTAGGGGGCCTTGCTGCCTCCCTACACTTTTCTGCGCTTTGTGTAATGGCCGCCGCGACTGCAAATGCGCACCGCGCATGCGCGAACTCGCACAAGATGGCGGCACCCTGTCACTGATGCCGCCGGGAGCCGCGATCGCCCCTGCAACTGCCTGACATGGTGCGGGGGTACCCGCTACTCTGCGCAGGTGAGGAGGGCCAAGGGGGACCCTGCTACACATACATAATGTCAAAATTAGTGTCTGCAGGGATTGTGACCTCCTGTATAGAACAAAAGGCAAACCGCCCCAGTGCTACGTCCAGTTTGACATATCATATCATTTTTTTTTTTTAAACTGCATATTCTGTACATGTTCCTCAATGGGACTGCACTGTTTAACAGCGTCATGATAATATCGGCATCCTTCAATGTCAACCCTTGTTCTACCTGTACTGCAGGACAGCACATTCTTGTTAACAGTTAAGCATCTGACAGGGCTTGGCAAAAAGAATGGATGTAAATCTTTATCTGGCAAGATCCGCTTAAACAAAGAAAATGTATGTCAAAGCTTCAGCCAGTGTTCACTGGAGGGTCATTTATTGGCAGCTTCTTAGTGAGTGTACCGGTAGTTCTAGTCTGCCCTACATAACGACAAATGTGGGTCAGTCCTTCACCTCGAAGAAGGACTATTTAATTAGAATCTGAAACAAAATGAAAGTGAATCTCGTTAGGCAAAATTTGCCACCTGGTAAAGTAACAGCTTGATGTATCTAATTTTGTAATTAGTCCTTACAAACCGAGTTTTATAAGCGTTCTTCAAGCAGTTTAAATCAAACCAATCGTGGGTCCTTCTTTAATTAAAAAGGACAAACTAAATTTCTTTGGAACTGCCAGACATTTAACTAGGAGGTACTTTAGTGAAATATAACAACCACTTGAATGATGCTTTTTGAGTACTGACATACAGTATACATCATGCTGAGTATTTTAAATGCCGCTTTCTATGACAGAAATAACCATATTTGTATGATGGGTTAGTAAACTGTCATGTATGAGAATTGTATTTACAAACAATTACCTCCTATAAGAACATTTGACATTATATGGAATATAATTTGTAAGGCATAGTTCTATAGTAGAAACAAAGGGTGAACTGCGCTCTAATAATCGTGATTAGTGTTATAATGTGATATTAATGTGATATTAATATAATAAAAACCTGTTACTTAATTGGTGAGGATATGCTGCTATATTCAAGGAATGGCTCCACAGACCAGAGCTAGAAATACAAAGACAAAAGAAACAGCGCAAAAAACCTCATAGTGTAGTATATAAAATTATATTGTGGTAAAACAGGTGAGTATTGCACGTACATCAAATTCAATAGTTACTAGCAGTACATGTTTTGGACATGTTACCAGTCAGCAACAGATGGTGGGTAAAGATCACCGGATGGCTCCCCTTCTCCTCTCCCGTTTCGTTCAGGATGCCGTGATACAGGGCAGCAGCCTCTCAGCATGAATACAGCAGTCCGGTGGAATATAGCTGTCTCTCCACGTGTAAACCGTGGCTGTTTGCGGTGGGAGCAGGCTCTCAGTCACTGGCTTCAGGCGTGCATCTGCACGTGTGGCGTCTGCTTGCAGCGCGCTTCGGATGACGTCATCAAGCGGCGCCAATCACTCTGCAGTCTCAACCAGCCACAGTAGTTAAATGGCATAGATTGCAGTAACGGGGATGGGGCCAGGTGACAGAAATAGGGTACTGGCACACTGCGGGTAGTATCAGAATGCGCCCTCTTATCCAACGCGTTTCGTACTTCAAAGGTACTTCGTCAGGGATATCGGAGGTCTAGAATGGGGCGCTTCTTATACCAAAACCCTCTCCTGTGATTGGCTGTTTATTTTGAGTCCAGCCTCTCAAACAAATGAGGGAAATTTAAAAGGATAGGGCCCCTAATACATATAACTTTATTAAGAATAGGGGAATCCAATCGATAAATTACTAAAAGTATAAAGAAACAAATATTAAAACCATATCAATGTTAAACAACTCTAAACTAACATGAATTGAAAGACAGTAGATGTAAGATACGGATATATAATGAAAAAGACAGGTTGACACTTTCACAGAGATATAATTGCAGAACTAGAACATTATTAAATAACCTGATTCCTTATTAATTGTAAAACTTTAAAACCAATAAAAGTATTTTGTACATTTTAAATAATTGGAAGTTAATTTAAAATATTTATTTTAAATTTTAATTTTTTTTATAAAAAGACTCATAATTTAATATAAAGACCAGACATCAATTTCTTCATTTAGTCCTAACGGGGACAGTGTTTGTAATTTATAGATCCAAACACTCTCTTGTTTAGAGAGCATTTTGTCTCTATCTCCTCCCCTTCTTCCTGTGGGTACAGTTTGAATGCCAATGTATCTAAGACAACTATCGTCACTATTATGTTTTAATTTAAAGTGTCTGGAGACGCTATGATTCTCTAATCCTAATCTTATATTCCTAGCATGCTCCAGGATTCTTACTCTAAGGTAACGTTTTGTCCGACCAACATACTGGTATCCGCATGGACATTGAAGGAGGTACACTACATATGTCGATTTACAGGATATACAATCTTTTATTAAAAAACTCTCATTTGTAGTGTGTGAAGAAAATTTCTTCCGTTCCAAACTAAGCATTTTACAAGATTTACATTTGCCACAGCTATAGTTACCACTAGGTCTGATTGGTAGCCATGAAGTCTCAGATGATGATATAGTTGGAGGTCCAATATCACTAGGTGCTAAATAGTGTTTGAGACTTTTGGCCCTGCGGTATATAAAGCTAGGCTGTGGAGACAAAGAAGAACCCAGAATGGGGTCATTACACAGGATATTCCAGTTTTTCTTAATAATATTCTGGATTTGTGTGTTAACTGAGTTATACTCTGTAATAAATGGAATTTTGATTTTATCACCCTCAGTGTTCTCATCTATTTGTTTGAAATCTTTTTTAGAACCTTTTTGTATAAGGAGGGATTCTCTATCCATTTTGCAGACCCTCTCCAACGAACTTATTAAAAGTGCTCTATCATATCCACGTTCTATGAATTTGTCCATTAAAACGATGGATTGATTTTCAAAGTCAATTTGTTGACTACAGTTGCGTTGAGACGATTTTAGATCAATTTAAATCGTATCTCAATTCCAATAATTTCAATCTGAAATTCACTGCTGAGACTCACACAAATGAAATTGATTTCTTGGATCTCCATTTGGAATCTAAAACTGGTTCATATATTAACACGAAAACCTTTTTCAAAAAGGTGGATACCAACAGTTTTCTATTGTCAACCAGTAACCACAAACGGTCCTGGATAGACAATATTCCTGTCAGTCAATTTATGCGAATTAAACGCAACTGTAGTCAACAAATTGACTTTGAAAATCAATCCATCGTTTTAATGGACAAATTCATAGAACGTGGATATGATAGAGCACTTTTAATAAGTTCGTTGGAGAGGATCTGCAAAATGGATAGAGAATCCCTCCTTATACAAAAAGGTTCTAAAAAAGATTTCAAACAAATAGATGAGAACACTGAGGGTGATAAAATCAAAATTCCATTTATTACAGAGTATAACTCAGTTAACACACAAATCCAGAATATTATTAAGAAAAACTGGAATATCCTGTGTAATGACCCCATTCTGGGTTCTTCTTTGTCTCCACAGCCTAGCTTTATATACCGCAGGGCCAAAAGTCTCAAACACTATTTAGCACCTAGTGATATTGGACCTCCAACTATATCATCATCTGAGACTTCATGGCTACCAATCAGACCTAGTGGTAACTATAGCTGTGGCAAATGTAAATCTTGTAAAATGCTTAGTTTGGAACGGAAGAAATTTTCTTCACACACTACAAATGAGAGTTTTTTAATAAAAGATTGTATATCCTGTAAATCGACATATGTAGTGTACCTCCTTCAATGTCCATGCGGATACCAGTATGTTGGTCGGACAAAACGTTACCTTAGAGTAAGAATCCTGGAGCATGCTAGGAATATAAGATTAGGATTAGAGAATCATAGCGTCTCCAGACACTTTAAGTTAAAACATAATAGTGACGATAGTTGTCTTAGATACATTGGCATTCAAACTGTACCCGCAGGAAGAAGGGGAGGAGATAGAGACAAAATGCTCTCTAAACAAGAGAGTGTTTGGATCTATAAATTACAAACACTGTCCCCGTTAGGACTAAATGAAGAAATTGATGTCTGGTCTTTATATTAAATTATGAGTCTTTTTATAAAAAAAATTAAAATTTAAAATAAATATTTTAAATTAACTTCCAATTATTTAAAATGTACAAAATACTTTTATTGGTTTTAAAGTTTTACAATTAATAAGGAATCAGGTTATTTAATAATGTTCTAGTTCTGCAATTATATCTCTGTGAAAGTGTCAACCTGTCTTTTTCATTATATATCCGTATCTTACATCTACTGTCTTTCAATTCATGTTAGTTTAGAGTTGTTTAACATTGATATGGTTTTAATATTTGTTTCTTTATACTTTTAGTAATTTATCGATTGGATTCCCCTATTCTTAATAAAGTTATATGTATTAGGGGCCCTATCCTTTTAAATTTCCCTCATTTGTTTGAGAGGCTGGACTCAAAATAAACAGCCAATCACAGGAGAGGGTTTTGGTATAAGAAGCGCCCCATTCTAGACCTCCGATATCCCTGACGAAGTACCTTTGAAGTACGAAACGCGTTGGATAAGAGGGCGCATTCTGATACTACCCGCAGTGTGCCAGTACCCTATTTCTGTCACCTGGCCCCATCCCCGTTACTGCAATCTATGCCATTTAACTACTGTGGCTGGTTGAGACTGCAGAGTGATCGGCGCCGCTTGATGACGTCATCCGAAGCGCGCTGCAAGCAGACGCCACACGTGCAGACGCACGCCTGAAGCCAGTGACTGAGAGCCTGCTCCTACCGCAAACAGCCACGGTTTACACGTGGAGAGACAGCTATATTCCACCGGACTGCTGTATTCATGCTGAGAGGCTGCTGCCCTGTATCACGGCATCCTGAACGAAACGGGAGAGGAGAAGGGGAGCCATCCGGTGATCTTTACCCACCATCTGTTGCTGACTGGTAACATGTCCAAAACATGTACTGCTAGTAACTATTGAATTTGATGTACGTGCAATACTCACCTGTTTTACCACAATATAATTTTATATACTACACTATGAGGTTTTTTGCGCTGTTTCTTTTGTCTTTATAGTTCTATAGTAGCAAAAAAAAAAGAATCTGGTTTTGTAACCATAGCAAAATATTTCATGGAGGCACTTATGCTTTACATCTATTATTCAGCTATTTAAAGCGGTTATGTATTATTGATTTTAATACCAATTTCTATTAACACAATTATAGTAAATATACCCAATTCTACCCGAGTCGTCCGCGATGACTTGGACACAGGAACAGGCTTCTGGGGTTCATACCCCACACAATACTTAGCAGTGCAGCGCCTCCGTCTGCTGTAGGCTCCAGGGAAATGGAGATGATCTCCCACGGTAGAACTGATTACCTCTCCCCCCCACCCCCAGTTAGATCACACACCAGGCCGGAGGTATATTGCAAACAGGAACGGTTTATTACTACGGTCTGCAGTAACACAACAGGTACTCAGCAGTCTTCTGCCGGATACAGTCTCTTGGCTCAGTTACCACTGAAAATGGTCCCTGGACCGTCACTACAGGACAAGGGCAGCCGTCCTAGCTCTTCCCCACCTCCCTAGCGGAGGCAGAGGTATTGGTTCACACCCACTCCTCCCCGTAGGGAAGATCACATGGGTAGGCCCCAATCTCAGGCTCCCAGTTGTGTGACCTGCCTTCCTCAGAGGGAAGGAACAACCTCTAAATCTAGGGCAGTCCTGCCCCTAAGTACAGCCAGAAGGCGGGCACCCCATTGTCCCAGCTACAGCAGGATGTGCCACCCTCTGCTGACACTCAAGTGCAGTGCCAAAGGTGAAGGGGAAAACCCCATACCAACTACTGGCAATCTTGTAAATACCAGGGTTTACTGCCAGCCCATTGGGTAGGATAATAGCTAGGGGGTACCCTGCTACACAAGACTACTTTTGTTTTGATTGATTGATTGATTGATTGACCTTTTCATTGCCACATACGAAAATGTTAGTTTTGTACATGTTCCTGTTGGCCTACAATGCCTAATAATGAACAAGTTGGTCTTTTGTCATGCTGCTGTTTAAGGATTAATTGGTATGAAGTGTTTTATATAACATCCTTAAAACCAACTGCAAAACTAGTGCAAGAGCTTGGCAATAACAGGAGGACATGGCAGCAGGTAAACGTGTTCAAAACGGACACAAATACCTACAAATCCCATGATGTCATGAGGTCTCGCGTTTACCCCTCGGTACCTAAAGCACCCCCATCTCCCAAAAAGACACGGACTCTGTAATTGGGATAAAATGGCCACAGCATTTATTAAAACATATCCCAAATACCAGTGTCAGATTGCACCCACGTGTGATGGTCCACCTGCATCACCTATGATGCCCAGAACCCACCGGCCGTACCAGCCAAGCAGGAAATCTATAAAATAACACCATCCATACTGGAAGACCATCACCAGACCAGCCACCTTTGCACAGCTCAGCAACGCCTTCTCCCCCCTTCTTTAACTGGATAATTGATCCATCCTTACCACATGCAAGTCCATATTGGCTTGAATGGCGGATAATGCCAGATAAGGTGCATTAACCTGCAATGGAATTTTCAGAATCTTCCCCATAATAGTCAAAGTGTTTTTTTTTTTTTAATCTTATGGTAGGAGTTTGGATTTCTCTTCTCTGCCAATTTTTACAACAGTACATTTCTCATGTTGCTTCAGGGATGTAAATCGAGCCTTGTCAAAAGCAGGGCAATTATGAAAAACTATGTGGAAAGAAAATGGGTTGGACCTCTTTAGTTATAGCATTAGAACAGTGGTGCGCAAAGTGGGGGGCGTGCCCCCCAGGGGGGCTCTGGATTTGTCTGGCAGGGGCTTGAGGCCCCTGCAACTCTAAAACGTACCTGGGCTCTGCCGGCGTCACTCGTGTCCATGGCAACGGCGCCATTTGAGGGAGGGGGGGCGCAGAACCGAAAGGAGCAGGCAGGGAGGGCGCAGCAAAAAAAGTTTGCGCGCCCCTGCATTAGAACATCGTTTTATTTCTCAATCTGGTGCAGCACTTTGCACTAGTTTAACAACAAGTTTCAGCTAGGAGACACTGATGAATGATCCTGAGGTTTGGGTAATTAGGATCAGTAGCTGTATTTATTAGACGTGTCAATGTTTCTATGATCTCCCCCATTATTTTTCCAAATCAAACACATTTAACACAGTTGGATATTTCTTATTATATACTATACGGCTGTATAGTGCATCTAGGGTTGCCAGGTGTCCAGTATTGAACCGTACTGTCCTGTATTTGGACACTCAGTTTTTACTGGACAGAGGTAATACTGGGCGTGTATGTGTCTGGTATTACCTCTCTGGGCATAGTGACCTGACTGGCTCGGGGTCACGGGATTTCCCCAGGCAGGGTTGGGAAGCTCCCTCCTTCCTGATTGGCTGCTGCTGGGTA
Source organism: Ascaphus truei (assembly GCF_040206685.1). NCBI lineage: Eukaryota > Metazoa > Chordata > Amphibia > Anura > Ascaphidae > Ascaphus > Ascaphus truei. The sequence continues at coordinate 31,864,059 of NC_134487.1, forward strand.
ATGCAGCCAATCAGGAGGAGGTGTCAGGAGCCTAAGGGTGGCCATTGGACGGAGAGAGGTGTGTGCGCGCGCGTGTGTGTGTGTCGCTAGTCGTAACTTTCACCATTGTGTTCAGTATTTTTGGAGAAGCCGCCTGGCGACCCTAAGTGCATCTCATGCATGTTCTGATGGGACCTCCAACTATTAACCTGTAAATAGAAAGCTCAGGCAGTGCTCTCTCTGCTTGTTGTGTAGGTGTTAATATGCCTTTGTCAGGGACAGTTACACGTGCTAAGTGTCTTGGAGAATTTACACAGTACTGCAATAATCACTGATGTGTATCAAGTAACAAAATAAAGGCAGGGATACCCGAGAGCTAAAAGCCATACATTTCAACTGCAGGCCATCGAGAATAATAAGCTGCTTTCATTACATTGAACAAATATTTCAGCGCACGCAGTTCTTTTATGCCAGCGGTAGCCAACTCCAGTCCTCAAGAGCCACCAACAGGCCAGGTTTTCAGGATATTAAAGCCGCGATATCCTGAAAATCTAACCTGTTGGTGGCTTCAGGATATCCCTGCTTCAGCACAGGTGGCTCAGTCTTCGACTTCGATATCCTGAAAACCTGCGCTGTTGGTGGCTCTTGAGGACTGGAGCCGGGCACCCCTGTTTTTTTTATAGTGGGATCTGTAACATTTACTTTTTTCTTTTATTTCGGGAAAATATAGAACTTTTATAGAAATGTTGCTCAAATGGCCAATTAGAGCATTTTAAAAAGCGCTACTTAAGCATTTAAAAAAGTAATAAGAATAGGTCGTTAACTTCACTAGATTTCACAACAAATTAATCCATAGGCATCTGCATATTTGCTGATGGGATAATGGTAACTTTGCAGTATGAGCTGTATAGATTTGTCTTGACCAAGTAAATAGTGTTCAACTCTTTATTTAATTAGATTTGTGTAACATATTGTATATTTGGTGGGGGTGTTCATGATCTAATGCTGTACTCTTCATATCTCTGAGCGTGGAAGTACAGCTGGTTGACTAACAAGAATCCTTATAACAGATGTTCGCAAGGTGAACATTAACTGCGAAAGTACCTCACCTCGTGCCAGTGCATTCATTATATATATATATTTTATTATTTAGCACAAGCAGGTAATCCTCGGTAACATATGCTTTCATTTCATTTTAATATATGCATGTAATCCTAGCTAATATAACAAAGCCTGTGGTTTTACATGTCATTATTATACTGTGACAAATATGGCAAATTAAACATAATACAAACCTAATTTTGGAGATGATTTCTAAGCCTCAGGCATTCGGCTTTCATAATTCCACCCATATAATCTTCCGTGAATGACCCATCTTTCTCTGTGGCAGAAGTAATACTGACTGCAAGAACAGTCATTCATTAACCCTTCTGTATATTACCACTGTTTTCTTAGCCAGTCTTATGTTTTTTTTTTCTGCATGAATTTTATTATGTATTTTCCATGTTTATTTTTCAATTGATTGAGAGATTTACTAGCGCTCATCTGCATACGTTTATATTGACTTCTGTATTTTGGAAAATAAGGTACTAAACAGGACAGTCTGCATTGTTCCATTTCCCTGCTTACAATCCACTTGCAAAATGCAACTTTCACCTTTTAATTTTTTTTCTACAAAAACCGGAAAAAGATATGTAATGAGGCAGTTCAATTACATTATAATTACATTTATGATCCATTAAGGGATGAATTTGGAAATGAAAAAACCCAGACATTCTGGTTGATGTAAGGCCTATCCAAGATGTTTCTTGCTAAGGGACGTTTTATAATGCCTTCATTTTAATTGGAATCAAACCACCACAAAATATATTAGTGCACTGTCACTGGGAAACAATTCTCTGAAATCTCTCTCTTTGAAATACTTTTAAAATGTCTAACACAGTTTCTTCAATTTGTATGTCAAAGTCTAGCTGTTTAGTAGAGAACACAGTAATTGTTATTGTACTGCTTTTGTTATTCAAATTATATCTACTGTGTCGGAGGCTCAGAATTGATTTTCACAAGCATATGATTTTTTTTGTACTGTATGTCTCCAGGAACTGTGCTGGTGCCCATTATTGACAAATATTATGCAAACAACAAATGGTGAGGTTATGATGAAACCCTTTGTTAGTGGGTCAGATATCTTGCTTCTAGCTACAGCCTTCAAAATTCCCACAATCCACAGCTTTTTAATATCCTCTGCTGCTAATGGAAAATCTATTGAACACCTGCCTAGTGATCAATCTATGTGGAGGGGCTTTTATAATTTTGTGGATTTGATTTTGAGACTATATTACAAGCCATGAGTTATTCAACTATTACTCATTCATAATGATAACTAAACATCACAACTTCTTATTAATTGCGTTAAAATGTAGTATGGGGTTATGTCTGGCGATTACTGAAAATGAATATGTTACTTAAAATGTATGGTTAATGAATACACCGGTATGTACATATATCACCCTCAAGTCACTTCTAATTAACACAAGCCTCTCAATTAAACATTGCCTGTATTTTGTGGGAGCTTTAAACAAAGCTGAAGGTCTCTACATAAAGGGTCTATATGTACTCAATGTATTGGAACTTTCAGAACGTGAAAGTGTGATACTATACTCCAAATATTGATCGCCACCTGTCTAATGCCACAAAATATCCTATTCACTGTCTGAGTTGCTATCATGGCTGCAAGATTTCTTTGTAATCTTAAAAATGATTGACCCGGTGGTGCCGTGGGTAAGTAAGTGTACTGCTGAGTCCTGCAGCACCCGAGGATTTACAGAGGCTGTGCGGTTGTGTTCTTTAGCGTTTCCAAATATGGAATTGTGTTAATAAAAACTCAGTGTTTGGATTAAAGTGCATTCATCTAAATAGTTTGTTTGATGAGAATTCCACTTGGTCTTAAAGGTGCAGTCATTGTTTTCATTGAACAATAAATATATATTTTCTCTTCTTAATCACATATTAATTTAAGGAATTAACATTTAGTCGTCAGCCTTAGAAAAAAATGTCTAAAATCAAATAAAACAATATGTATCTCATGCCCCACTGACAACCAAACTCACCTTTGCACCGTTTTTGCACCACTTTGGACCATGTGGTTATATACAGTATGCATGCATCCTTTACTAAACTGATGAAACTTTGTCTTTGTTTGTCACCACAAAATGAGTCAAATAAAGTCAAAGTAATATAGAACAATATTTATTCAAAGATTTCATATGACTGAGCCACCTGTGCTGAAGCAGGGATATCCAGAAACCATGACCTGTCGGTGGCCCTTAAGGAATAGAGTTGGCCACCCCTCCCTGTGTTAGGCAACAACTTTGTGCGTAACTGCTTATGATAACCAACCCTACCCGTCCATCTCAGAAGCTTATTGCATTTGAGCTGTGGCAATTATTTCATGTAACTACTTTCAATAATGTACACAAAGTATTTAACAAAACTATATGAAAGATACATTATTGTTTAATGTTTTGGAATCAAAAGATAATGGATGATTAATCTTGTTAGCAAAAATATCCACAGTAACAGAACTGGATATATTTAGCACTACATTTTTTTGCAAACATCCTAATATATATTCCACACAGGAAACTGCAACGAGCATGATATAGAATAAAGTCTCAATGATCCCTGAATGAGACACGTGGTTACTCTAATAACCAGATATAATTTAATGGATCAAATTAGACGATGCTCATTATCGGGATTCTGTTAATGTAAAGCAGTAATGTGGATTGGTTACATCAAGTATCCAGAGTCATGTTCTTTTAATCGCTATCTTTGCGGTGTTCATCTTGTGTAGTTAACAGTTTGATTGAGTTCCATAAATAACTCATTAGGGCTGTTAACTTGTAGAATGTGCTGAAAAAATATAGTTTAGTTATTCAGCTCCAACCTTCCTGAATCAAATTGAAATGGACGAGAAGCAAAAAGAGAGGACACTGTGCGTGCTCATTTGCATATCATTACCCAGGATCCCTGGCTGCATTGTGTTAAGAGATAATAGTGCAAGGTAGGGTTGCAGACCTGTCTGAGACATGTGAAAGTGCTCCCAAGTGGTATTTGTATTTGCTGAATGAAATTGAACTGCTCATGGACCTACAGCCCTTCCTTTCAATTCTGGTCATTTGTCTTTCTTTTGTTGAGTTAAAAACATGTAGTGCTCTCCCTTTTATGTTTGACCCTGTAGAGTTTAAAGTAAGGAGATTAAACTACGCGACTATTACCTGTACCCATTGGAAGAAAAAAAAAGCCACAGTTCTAACATACAGTACAAGCGAAACCGTACTGATGTATGCTTTTAACAAAAATTGGTATGTACGGTACAATGCTGTTCAGAAAACACTGCCAAATCTGCTAGAACTGCACAGTAGAAGTGGACAGCATGCAACATGATTCTGTTTGAACCCAAAGGGAAAGGGAGCTTTGTTCTGGCACGGAGAGACAAGGTAGCCACTGGGCCAAAATGAACTACAAACCGTAACCGAGACTCATAACTTGGTCCCTTCTGTTTTATTATTGCTTTGCAAATGACATATCCTACGCAGAGGATTATTTGCATTTCACGTTCTTAGCAGGTCTATAATTATCAGGTGTATTAACGAACACTTTCACAAAAAAATGGTAACAGCATAACTGTCAATTGCATGTTGGCTCAGCCATCTGCTAGGGGTTGACCTAAGGTAATGCTACCGTATATGGCAATGTTTCTGTATTTTATCTGTTTGAGATAGACTAGTTATCTATTTAACAACAGATCAATTCAATTTTCATACCCAAATATTGAAACACAAATGGCAACCCTTATCATTGAGGAACTACGTAGTTCTATACATACCAGAAATCGGTCACAATGACTCCCAGCCTCTGAAAGAACTATAATCTGAGGTTTCCCACCTAAGGCAAAAAGGAAATAGGTTGCACATTTGTAGGGAATGTACAGTAACAGTAGTTATGAATTTGTAGACCGTTTTCTTCTCAAGTCTTCAGTCCCGTTTAGATTTTGGGCATGACGATGTTCCTTCATGAAAGTAGCACACAAATGCTTGGCAGTATGCGCTGTACACAAGTGCTGACATTTATACCACACATAAGCTGCTTCAAGTAACAAATCTTACGTATTTCTACTTTTCTAGTTAATTTTATCAATTTGGGAGCTGCACAAAGCAAAACCAGTAAGGCAGACATGGCAAGTGGAAGCTAGTTTACAGATACATTACTCAAAAAGAATGAAGCTTAACTTTGACAACTGTTAGTAATTGAATGATCGCTAAGGATTCCTGACACTTTTTTAGTAGTATAGTGCAGGGGTCTCAAACTCGGTCCTCAATGGCCACCAGCAGGCCAGCTTTATGGATATCCCTGCTTCAGCACAGGTGGCTCGGTCTTTGAGTGAGCCGCCTGTACTGAAGCATGGATATCCATAAAAGCTGGCCTGTTGGTGGCCCTTGAGCACTGAGTTTGAGACCCCTGGTGTAGTGAATAACCTCCTTAGCAAGTGTATTCACACTCAGTATCACAATACACTTGGGCTTGTTCATTTTCGGGGTGGGTGGAGATTTTCCTTGTGAACATGACATTATTATAAAGGCTTTTTCAGCTAACAAATGTCTGCAATTAAAAGGTCACCATTTGATTCAAGGGGTTGTCTTTCTCTTTCTTCTTAGAGAATGACCGTCTCTCCCCTATCCTTTTCTTTCATAGCCATGAATGGGAAATAGCAGCATGTATTCTCTTGCAGGGGGATGTAGTTGTGAGTGCTTAAAAAACAAACCAAAAAAACAAAAAAAACAATACTGCACCGACACACTTTATTCGAGCAAATACCCAGTATGTACCTGGCAGATACCTGGAATGCGCCGCTCCTCACCTCTGGCAAGCCCCGTTGCGATTGCCTTCCCAGCCTGGGTTCATGCCTGGCTGACGGGCGGCTGATCTGTTAAATGATAATGATTAGGATTTAATAGGCTGCAATGCTTCGCGTGTCTACCAGATGGCATAAATTCATGAATTGTAATGCAGTATATATATATATACTGTGCAGTATTGCAGCCAGCGGGAATAAAATGCTTCAATCCCTGCTTGGAAAATACCTCAATGCACTCGGGCAGAAAACAGTCACAAACCTCAATACACCCGGGTATACCCGAATTCGTGGGACTAGCCGAGCTCGAATAAAGTGTGTCGCCAGTGTAGTTGGTTAATCACTATTCAGAAGGGTTCTTTGATCAGCAGTTTTTGCTTACACCCCATTTTCATTCATGAGCCAGACCACACATAGTAATATAACGGCCTGCCTTCTGCTATTTGCAATCAAGCTCTTTTTTGCATTGGAAAAATTAAACAAACATCTATATCTGGTGATGCCCTAAAGCAGGTCTCAAGCCCCCCGCCCCCCCCCCCCCCCCCGCAACAGGTCAGGGTTTCGGGATATCCCAGCTTCAACACAAGTGGCTCAGTCAAAGACTCAAAGTCTGAGCCACCCATGCTGAAGCTGGGATTGATTGAGACACTTGTGCTGAAGCAGGGATATCCTGAAAACCTGACCTGTTGGGGTGGGGGGCTTGAGGACTGGAGTTGAGCCCCCCCACCCTAAAGTGCTTTTAATTTGTTTCAATTACTTGATGGTTAACGTTTCCATTTAACAGATGTGCCAACCTATTTATGTTACTTTTAAACACTGAAATGTACCCGTGATCTATTTTTGAAAATGTGTGTGTGTATTTTTTATATTTTTTATTTTTAATATATTCAATGGAAATGTACTTGTTGATACAAATGATTATGTTGATCTAGTACTGAGTGTTTCACATTATAAATATTAATAGCTGTACAGTTTTTAAAAGTTGTTTTTCAGTAGTATGGATTTAAGGCCATTAAGTAAATAGAACTGAACTGAGTGATCGCATACAACTTCTCAGAGGACAATTAACAAGTGATGTGATTATTGTAACAAAATTACAAGAGGGAAGGATAAAAGGTGAAGCACACTCAATTTTGCCACACGGTACATTCAGATCCAAATACGTAATATCTGCATTTTAAATAGTCTGATATTTGAAAGACTGTGACATGTATAGAAAATGTTACATTTGTGGATAGAATTCCAAGTATTATTTTTTTTCTTCTTTCAACTTAATTCATTTTCTTTGGTGAATAATGTTTTTTTTTTTTTTTTAATTATTATTTATTTTTTTAAACCCATCATAACATTATTGTGTATGGGTGCTGCCTACTTACAGCTTCTCCGTATGATCGTAACAACCTTTAAACAAGAATGTTGTGCAATGGTCCTTCCTCAATAAACAGTTTGTAGAATTCTTTTCAGGGGCAACACTGCAAACTAGAATGCATGTCCACCTTTGATTTATTCCCTCTACCCGTCAGAGCATCATGCAAGGGAAGGAGAGGGCACTTTGCACATGGGCTAGGGGGGGGCATGTCCTGTTCAACACTGACAGTTTGGCAGGGGTGCTCAACTCCTGTCCTCAAGCCCCCCCTCCACCCCCCTCCCCAACAGGTCAGAATATCACAGCTTCAGCACAGGTGGCGCAACCGGAGACTGAGACACTGAGCCACCTGTGCTGAAGCTGGGACTAATTGAGCCACCTGTGCTGAAGCTGGGATATTCTGAAAACCTGTCCTGTTGGGGATGGGGTGCGAGGTGGCTTGTGTACTGGAGTTGAGCACCACGGCAGTATGGTATTAGCTAAAGCAGTGTTTCCCAACTCCAGTCCTCAGGGAACCCGAACAGGTCAGGTCTTAAGGATATCCCTGCTCCAGCACAGGTGGGTCAGTCAGCGGCTCAGTCATTTTGACTGAGCCACCTGTGCTGGAGCAGGGATATCCTTAAGACCTGACCTGTTGGGGTTCCCTGAGGACTGGAGTTGGGAAACACTGAGCTAAAGGAAACCAAACCATTGCCATAATTTACTTAAATATTTCAAATAACCTGGCGCTTGAATCTAAAAGAAAAGTCAATTACCACCCACAATGAACCTCTTAAACATATCACTGGCATTGTACTTTAATGTTCTTTGTGGAATCCATACAGTACCCCTCCCCCCCCTCCCATTATATCAGTTTTTATGTATAGTGCAGAATAAATAAGTAATACCTTTTTTTATTTGGACCAAAAATTGATATTTAGGACACGGTTTTGAGAGTTCTCTCTCTCAGGTACAGGAATCACCTACCACTGAAGAACTCATTCACTGGCAGATTTTGAATGAATCCTCGTGGATTGAAACCAACCAAATCGTTTTCGGATTTTACACGGCGAAACGGATTTTGGGGAAATCCGAGACAATCCAGGAGACGGATTTGTGCAGATTGGCCCATCTTTACTAACAGGGACGGGAGAGGCCAAGATTAGAAGGACCAGATGATGAAACAAAAAATGCCTTCTATTTAATATGGTCCACACTAAAAAGAAAATGTTTCTTAATTTCCAAACAACCAAACTAAAACACATCTGCTTGTAAATGACTTTGAAAAAGTCTGTCCTGTCCACATACGTCGGAGGCATGAGGCCTGTTTGATGACAAGCTTTTATTCTGATTATGCGTGTATTCACTTTGATTTCTCTTTATTAGGAGGGTTTGCATGGATTTTCCCAACCTCGCCCAAAATCATAGTGCACTGTATCTGCAGTTTAAAGATGTATAACGTTTAATTAAAAAACTGGAACAACCTTACATTTTACTACTGTGTGCGGGGCAAAGTGAAAGGGGTGACATATTTTTGTAGTTCTAAATGGCAAATATTTCCCATTATACTGTATTCCTATCTGGGGAGAGAATGATAGAAAATCTAAGGTTGGGGCACAACGTGAAACATAAGACTACTGAGTAACATCAACACTGTATAGAAGAATAACAGACCGCATATAAAATAATCATTGAGCTATATTTAAGTCATATCTAGAAGACATTACAGGCCCGAGTGGAGAAGTTTAACCCATCCAATTACCTGGTCATTAATAACTAAGTAATTCTCCGTCCTTTGGGTATTATTACTAGTCTAGGCTCCATTGTTTTTATTATTTAGATTTTGTGTTTGGCGTGATTTTAGAAGCTTTTTTCCCCCCAATGCTGGATGAGAAACGGTCCGTGGTGTTTGGGACATGTTACCGTGTCCTTTCGCCAAAGTTTAACACTTTGTTTGGCCTATTGACATAGCTAGTACGGCACGATGGCCGGCATGCCAGGGACCCTATTGGCGTACCAGGTACGTCATGCCAACTGTGCGGCCGGCAGGCCTCCAAATCAGAGGAGCCAGCAGCTCATTTTAAAGCAATGAGTTAAAATTCAAGTGACAAACCTGTCAGGGCTGTGAATAGCATGTTCTTGAGGGCAAGTACTGTATAATAGGGTATTGTTTTTAAATGTGCCAGCCAGGTGCTGTATAGTTAACTCTACAATGAGTGGTAGGCTACAACGGCACTGAAGGGGTTATGTAAATGTTGGCTCACTGGTGTCCTAGCAACCACATGCTGAGGCGCTCATACTGAAATATATTTATGCACAGTATCTTGGTGCTTATACAGCCATTAGAAAAGTACTGAGCTTGTGCTTGGATGCTGGAGAGCACAATCTTTATAAGGGGAGCCAAGCTCTTTGGGCACTAAGGCCCAATATGTTGTGAAGCTGTTTTTTCCTCTTGTAAGGGAAGCTTTAAGCGCCATCTGCTTTGTGGTTAAATAAATATGATGCGAAGACCGCTTCCCTGCGTATTACTGAGTAGGGGCATAAGTATTGCAATTCAATATGTAGGAACAGAAATGGAGAAGCTTTTTTTTTCTTTTCCAGTGTATATCCAAGTTCTTTAGCAGAGCAGTAGGACTTCAGGCTTGTAAATCAAAACCGGTTTGGGGAAGGACAGAGTTCTTTGTCATTTCAAATATATATGTGGAAGACTGCAAATAAAAAACAAACATGAAAAATGTTTAAAAAAAAAATAACTAAGTTCATTATGAATAGAAGTGAATGCATTAATTAAATGTAGGTTCATTACAGTAATAGAATGAAAACGGAAAAGGTTTTAAACGTACAAAGAGGTGTCTTAAAATAATTGATTACAATTGCAAACATGTAACCTTCTGCTAATTTCTGTGAGTTTTAGTGATCGGGGGGGGGGGGGGGGAGGTGGAGTCACAGAACAAATAAAATCTAAATCTAGATCGAAAACATCGATTACATATAAAGAGTTTATTCCTTTGCTGTCCAGGTGACTAGACTCGGACACTTTAAAAATACCAACTGTGTGTTGTTACAGTTGGCGGAGTTTGAGAAATGGAAATGACAGAAACGGAATGGAAATGGCTCTTTGATGGTAAATGCAGTGGCTTGTTGCACTGTTCTAATAAAGTCTGCTCTGAGGAGGGAAGAAAATCTAGCATTCTCCAAAGCAACTATGAAACTGAAATCAATAAATGAAATCTAAGATGCTGGCAGTGGGACAGGCAGGCAGTGTGACCCCAATGAAGTAGGTCAGTTTTTTATTAGGCGCAACTGTCTGCCATGTGTAATGTACCATCGATCCAGAAACTCTCTGACAAAATTTGGATAATGGATTAGCAATGGTGGAAATTAGGCAATTTCATGTGACTCTATTTTTTTTTATTGCGTGTGCTGAAGATGATGTAATCAATAATACTTCAAAAACAAACACCATTAACTAAGGAGACCTGCTGATGTGAGCAATGTATGGTGTGGATGTTACCTGTCTAGTGAAAGATGGCACTCGCAGAATGCTTCAGGCAACAGTCTGACACCCTTACCAGCTTGTTAACCCTTTAAATGACAATGCATTGCAGGCCACCTAGTAGATGTTTAAAGCGGCAATCCCAGCTGGGAACATATTTTTTCTTTGAACTTTGTACATTTGAAAAGGGGGGTGGGGAGATCGCACTAACAGGGTGATACTAAACCACATAAGTGTGATGAGAAGGGTGCTGAGGAATAGGTCAGAACAGAACACATAAAGAGAGAGAATCTTCTAGCAAGCACTCTTCCTCCACTAATATAGAAAATAAAATATAAAAATGTTTATTAATGAATGAGAGAAACAAAAGAAGTAATACCTAATAGGTGCTGAGTGGTGCTACCAATAATGAAGGGAGGTACTAGGTAGAATGAGGTGACAAAATGACACCATGCACTGACCCACAACCATAGGGCCTTGTATATCTGGGGGTCAGTTCATGGTGTCATTTTGTCACCTCATTCTACCTACAGTAGTACCTCCCTTCATTATTTTGAAGGATAGGTGCCTGCCTGTTTTAAATAGAGGGATACATGTGTTATTACCTATGAGCTACCACAATATTTATCACCACTGTTATTGGGCTACACACAAAGATAGCAAGTACACCTGCTATTGTATAGATCAGGCCTGCACAACATACGGCCCGCGGGCCGCATGCGGCCCGTCCGGCCTCTCTGTGCAGCCCGCGATGACTCTGGCCAGGCGCCAGTTAATTAAATAAATAAAAAAAAAGTTTAAAAAAATGGCGGTCGATTCATCCCCCCTCCCTCTCCCTCCCAACCCCCTCCTTCTCCCTCCCAGCCGCCTCCCTCTCCCTCCCAGCCCCCGGGTTTTGCGGTGCGCGGGGGCAGCAGCAGCATGAGGAGGATGCGGCAGCTGTGTGTTTTTTTTTCTTCAATAGCAGGCTGCCGGGCAGGTCAGAGCATGCCAGGGGCAGGGCTTAGTACCGGGGGGAGAGGATGTGCTGAGCTGATCTAAGAGGTGTGTGTGTGTGTGAGAGAAAAATGGGCTGGTGGGGGGTGGGTGTGAAAAACGGGCTCGTGGGGGGTGGGGATGAAAAACGGGCTGGTGGGGGGGTGGGCTGCTGACATGTGAGGGGGGGTGGGCCGCTGACATGTGAGGGGGGGGGGTGGGCTGCTGACATGTGATGGGGGGGAGTGGGCTGCTGACATGTGAGGGGGGCTGGGCTGCTGACATGTGAGGATGGGGCCTGCTGACATGTGAGGGGGGGCTGGGCTGCTGACATGTGAGGGGCAGGGGGGGGAAGTGATGTGAGGTGCAGGGGGGGGAGAGTGATGTGAGGTGCAGGGGGGTAGAGAGTGATGTGAGGTGCAGGGGGGGGGGAGATACTGATGTGAATTGCAGGGGGGGAGAGAGTGATGTGAGTTGCAGGGGGAGGGTGAGAGTGATGTGAGTTGCAGGGGGGGAGAGAGTGTCATATTGAGGTTAGGGGGAAAGAGTGTCATATTGAGGGGAGGGGGAAAGAGTGTCATATTGAGGGGAGGTGGAGAGTGTCATATTGAGGGTAGCGGGAGAGTCATATTGAGGGGAGGGGGAGAGTGTGTCATATTGAGGGGAGGGGGAGAGTGTCATATTGAGGGGAGAGGGAGAGAGTGTCATTAAGGGGAGGGGGAGAGAGTGTCATATTGAGGGAAGAGAGACATGGGGGGGATGCTGACTTGTGGGGGGGATGCTGACATGGAATGCGCTGGGGGGATGTGGAGGGGGGTATTGTATGTTTGATGTGGAGGGGGGTATTGTGTGTTTGATGTGGAGGGGGGTATTGTGTGGGTGAGGGGGAGAGATGGGGGTATGAGAGATAGATGGGGAGTATCGTAAAGATTGATAGTGAGGGGTTCTAGGGGAGATATGAAAATGATGATGATGATGATGAGAGGTGCTGGAGGAGAGATGATGATGATGATGATGAAGATGATTTAACCCGTGCGGCCCAATTTTTTTTTCCTTGGAGCAGTTCGGCCCTTCTCACTTTACGAGTTGGGCAGGCCTGGTATAGATGAACCTACATACAGTGTATTGGTAGCACCACTCAGCACCTATTAGGTTTTACTTCTTTTGTTTCTCTCATTCATTAATAAACATTTTTTATTTTATTTTCTATATTAGTGGAGGAAGAGTGCTTGCTAGAGGATTCTTTCTCTTTATGTGTTCTACTTTGTATATTTGCAGATTTTATTGGTGCTGATTTTGACACAAAACCGCAGAGAATATGGTGGCGGTCTACAAACCTGGCCACCGTGATCACTAATACAAAGTCGCAGTGTCAGCTCCTGAGAATATTGCTGCTTTTTTATTCCTCCCAGGAGCAAACCCTGACCCCCAGCAGCCATGTTGTTTGCCACATTTGCCCAGTGGATTCCTACAGTAGTTCGCCCCAGGTGCACCGCTGCGGAACTGGGGTGGGCCCTGGAAAATCGTGGACCCATGATGAGCTCTGGGAGAGCATAGGATCTGGGAGATCCATAGGATGCAAAATAAATTGCAGGCGGGAGACATTCCACAGAAGGCCAAAAACATTTTCACGTTGTTTTCAGAATTCAGTTTTTATTGTCACAATGATGTTCGTTTTAAGAAATATTTATAATTATGTGTATAATGAGATCTCTGAGGATCTGTGGACTTGAGTGCAACTTTGTACAGCTGCAATATTATTTACTTTTATTATAAAACATTGTATGTTCTGTGGTGTTTTTGGTTATGATGTAAGGAGGATTCGGGCATCAATGTAGGAAGCTTTAAATAGGGGGGTGGCCAGCTCTCCAGTCCTCCCGCGCCCAACAGGTCAGGTTTTAAAAGACCAATCCTACATGTGTGTTTAAAGGGGAAAAAAATCAGTTCTATAGTATTTGATAATACTTACTACTTTTTTTAAAATTTTAAAATGTAGCGCTTAATGTCATTTTTAAGAAGTTTAATATACTGAGCATCCTTTGATTTTTATAGCAGGTTTAGCACACCTCCCCAGCAGTGCAAGATCTTTGTAACACATTCCTGTTTGTGATAATTTGTTGCCAATATTCCCAGACGTTTGAGCTGTTACAGTTTATTGTTACAGTTTGTAACAATAGATATTACCTTTGTAATATAAGAATACATTGTAGCTGCTGAGTTACACTGGCTGAAAGATTGATTTAAAACTGCAACAGCCATTCAGTGAACCCTGGGAAGCAGGATTTTGATGATCGATCACAGGAGAACCAATCGAGCGGCAGCTTACAGATGCAGCGGCCGTTATCCGAAAATTTCACGATTTGTATTCCGGGGCATACCCAGGTTGTGCTGCATGATTTCTTCAAACTTTCCCGTGTTTTTATTAGTGGAGGCGCGCATTCAAGGCAGCGTTCACGGAAGAATAACGAGTGAATGCCGCGTAGAATACAGAAAATAGCAAGCTTGACCCTACCTGTCTTTCTAACTATCGACCTGTCTCCCTCCGGCCTTTTGCCTCCAAACTCCTTGAACGTCTTGTATTCTCTCGTTTGTTCCATTTTCTCATCACCTATTCTCTCCTAGACCCTCTACAATCTGGCTTCCGCACTGCTCACTCCACTGAAACAGCCCTCACTAAAATAACTAATGACCTCCATGCTGCCAAAGACAGAGGTCATTACACTCTGCTCAAACTACTTTACCTCTCTGCAGCATTTGACACCGTGGACCACCCTCTTCTCCTTCACATTCTCCATGCTCTTGGTATTCATAACAAAGCTCCATCCTGGATTTCCTCCTACCTCTCCCATCGTACTTTCAGTGTCTCTTTTGCTAACACTTCCTCCTCCATCGATCTCACTGTGGGGGTACCCCAGGGCTCTGTCCTGGTACCTCTTCTCTTTTCTCTGTACACACTTTCTCTAGGTGACACAATTACATCTCTTGGGTTTAAATATCACCTCTATTCTGACGACACACACATTTACCTTTCAACCCCTGACCTTACACCTGTTGTACAGACTAAAGTTTTTGAATGTCTCTGCTATATCATCCTGGATGGCCCTCCGCCGACTTAAACTTAACGTGGCAAAAACAGAGCTCCTTATATTTCCTCCCAAACCTGGCCCTACTACCTCCTTCCACAGTTGTCCGACCTTCCTGCCTCACCTGTCTCCCCTACAATCTATCCTTAATGCTGCTGCCAGAATCACTCTACTATTTCCGAAATCTGTCTCAGCGTCTCCCCTGCTGAAATCACTTTCCTGGCTTCCTATCAAATCGCGCATCTCACACTCAATTCTCCTCACTTTCAAAGCTTTACACTCTTCTGCTCCTCCTTACATCTCAGCCCTAATTTCTCACTATGCACTTGTGTTCTGCTCAAGGATGTCTTCTCTCTACCCCATTTGTATCTAAAGCCCTCTCCCGCTTTAAACCTTTTTCACTGACTGCCCCACACCTCTGGAATGCCCTTCCCCTCAGTACTCGACTAGCACCCTCTCTATCCACCTTTAAGAACCACCTTAAGACACACCTGCTTAAAGAAGCATATGAGTAGCACTGTGGCTAATACTATACACAATACATAAAGCTTGGCCCCCTGCAGACGCACTTACCAGAATGCCCTCCTACTGTCTCTGTACGTTCTCCCTACCAATTAGGCTGTAAACTCTTCGGAGCAGGGACTCCTCTTCCACAATGATACTTTTATGTCTGATGCCCTTATTCCAATGATCTGTTATTTGTATTATTTGATTTATGATTGACATACATACATACATACATACATACATACATACATACATACATACATACATACATACATACATACATACATACATGTCTCAAAGCAGCAATACACCACTGACTCCTTTACGCATTTCTTAAATAATGAAATAAACCTTACAAATTGTGCATAAGAGTATTATTTTTATTATTGAGGCGCAGTAGTAAAAGTGATTTTACAGCAACTCTAATATATGTTACTAAAATAGACTGGGCCTTCAGTGCTTTACTGATTCATTTTTTAGCAGGCTTTCTTAAAATAAAAATCTGCCTTCCAGATCCAGTAATATACTATACTAATAATAGTGTATGTAAGCATAGATGTGACATAATAGTCTAAAATCAACACAGCTATTGATGTTCCCTTTTTATCCTTAACCCCTTTAGTGCTCCATGGACCTAGAATATACATCACGAGGGCCTGCATGCCAGGTACTTGTGATCTAGAGTGACTGCATGTCAGGATGCTCGTTTTTTAAGGGCAGGACTCTCCCTTTCCGCTGACGTCATCGGAATGATGTCGATATCATGTCTTTGCTCATGAGCGATCATATGCTCAGGAACTGAAGTGAAAACATTACTTTTTTTGCGCTTCTAAATGTTATGCATTAGCTTGTGGAGTCTCACTTACTTAAGGGATGTCCGTCTCATTCAAAGACCGTCTCACTCATTTGCAGCATAAATAAACCCAATAGTTCCCGTTGATCATATACAGTATTCCACTAGATTCATCAATGACAACATAATTCAATTGAAAGGAATGGGATTTTCTTAATGGGATAAACCTGCAGCTGTGTTTTTATAAACCAATTGTTCCCTACTTTTGCAACCAGTAATTTTTTTGAAATACATAATTGAAGGGGTCATTTATCAAACCGAAGTCAGAATTATTCCATTACTTATCATATTTTGATTCCTTTTCTCAGATTCTTCTCTTTGAATGTACACCAGTTAGTGCAAACGTAGCTTTTATGTCCATTGAACCAAATGATTGAGATCTGATTGTGATGAGCCAGAAATTACATTTAATTTGATTCAGGATAAGTTCAAGGAAGGAGAATCATTTGACGTCCACGAGGCCATTGAGGCTGGAAATGAATTAGACAATCCAATTTGTAAAGCTCCTTTCAAATGGCAGAGACTTAAGAGATCTGTTAAGGACTTTGGAATATCATTCTCTTTTGAATCGAACGTCTACCCGAGGACTGATGCTTTCAAATAATTTGAAAATTTGAAATTGCATCCTTTGAAAATCTATTCTTTTTGTCGGACCATTTGAGACAACAACATGCTTTCGCATATATTTATTTCTTTATAAAATGTTGTACTAGGGAATTTACATGGAGATAAAAAAGTGTTTGAATGTCCTGAAGGTCCCTTGTGTCCAGTGCCTGTCACAGTCTCTAGAACATGGTGCTGTATTTAAATGACCAAATTAGATGTTTCACTTTTACCTCCCTCCCTTTTTATAGCACTTTCTGTAAACCATTAGTCTGTCTGATTTTACAACCAGCTTAATGCAGCAGAGTTACAGCGAGAAATGAGTCAAGAGCCCATCCATGTCCATTCAGGTTCTCACTACCTATTCCAGCTTGTTACAACAGACATTAGAATAGAACAATGTACTGTACCCCAGGGGTGCGCAAACGTCTTGAGCTGCATCCCCCTGCCCGGGAGCCGCAGCGTTTGTGCCCCTCCCAATGACTCTGCGTCAAATGATGTAGCAGGTCATGTGACGTCACCTCGTAATTTGACGCGCGTTGCCATGGCAACGTGTGACATCACATGACCCCGCGGCATCATTTGACGCCGCGTTGCCGTCGCTGAAGACCCGCAGAGAGCAGGTAAGTGAGTTACAGAGGCCTCACGCCTCCCCGGCATTTAATTTAAATGCCGTGGGGAAGAGCATAGGGCCTCGGTAACCACCCGCGCCCCCCCCCCCCTACAAATTCTCCCGCCCCCCCAGTTTGCGCACCGCTGCTGTACCCCATGCTTCAATAATGAGCCTCATGGGCCCTGAAAGCATACAGCAACTGCATGAAAACAGCAGTTAGCTAATAATGGTATCATTTGTATCAACTTTATTGAATTTGTTAAAATAAAAAATAGCCTAACATCATTGTTGTTTTTTATATTGTCAGATTTGCATTGTCTCTGCTTATGCCCCCTTCAGGCTCGCTAATTAGTATAAAGGATGGAAAGATTTTCGTGTGGTCGTTTTTATATATACGGTACTTCTTTTTTTTTTTTTAAGCTACTAGGACTTATTGGGTTTCCTAATCTGCTTCGTTACTGAGCCTTGATAACTGGCACTTCAGTACAGGCATTACGTATTCTTTGCGTGATTTAGTGTGAACCTCTAATTGACGCTTTACTAAAGCCGTTTGTATTGGATGTCATGCGACATTTTGTTTTACCTGCCTTTTAGCGTGACTTTGGGCATAAATGAGCAAAACTAATAAACATATTTATTTAAACAACTGCTGTTATGGTGATGGAAGTGCGTCATGGCTGAATGCTTTCACTACAATGCAGCTTCATAAAAATATGTATATGTTTCTAATGGGGAGAGGCATTAACATTTACCTATTATGGGTCAGATGGGAGTTCACATTATTGTGCATTCAGTCATTAGCAGGTTTGGTGGTCTCTAAAATCTCAAAAGCTACTCCCACACTTGACTATATCTGCATGTGCAGTATGTTCCTTATACATATCTTGGCCATAAAGTCCATATGGCAAAATAAACAAACGGTGTTGATCAGATGGAAGAAACTGCCAGGGCAGACTGGAATGACGTGAGGAGAATCTGTTCACACTGATGGGGACTAAGGACGATTTTTTATGACATTAAACTTGACCTCCACACTGCTCAGGTGCCCCAGCAGAGCACGGTTAAGATAAATTGTCCTAAAGTGAAGAGAATCTCTCTCCAATCTTCAGTGTTTACAGAAATGGCTGCTACAGGCTGATTTCATCAACAGTACAGTGATTGCGAGTCTGATGGCTTTTGATGCAAACAAATGTCTCCAAGTAAATTGCCAAGGGATATGAGCAACTCTGAGCTATGTTTTCACTTAAATAGATTGTCTTTTAAGCAGCTGCCTCATAAAAGCCCCTGCTTTATGCGAGCCTTTAATCAAAATGTCACGAAGGCCCAGGCATGGCTCGGATGTGCTTGATTTCAGACACACACTGCTTTATTTATGAAATCTCACAACACTGACTCCAGCCACCATTAACCTCCCAGTAAGGGAAGATGAACAAGTGAGTGACAAAAATCCTATGTCAGAACCCAAGTCTCCTGCACATGTGGGATGTCTTGCTCTGTTTGTACATCTCCCTTGGGAACTCCCCGGCAATTAGGTTCACCCATTGCACACTGAGCCCTCTCTGCACATTGAATTTATAGAAGAATGGGTAATTCCTCTTAATGACTACTACATCTGTTCAATTATGCTGCTTTATATTGCTGCTTAATTAGGAATGTGTCAAGATAGGGAGGAATGACAGAACGATGGAGGGGTTGCTCCTTTAGAAATGTCAGAGGCTGTTCCTAAATAGGCTGTCTTTTTAAGGTATATTGAGTGCTCTGACAAGCATTGTGGACTCATGATCCAAAGCAGTTCCATTAGCTTAGGAAAGAACAATACAATTGCCTTGAAGGAAAACTCTTGTTCAAATGCAAATCATCATTCTTTTTTTCTGGCCATCATTGAGCGTTACCTTTTTTAAAGATGCAAACTCGCTTCAAGAAGGCAGTTAAAATATAATTAGTGATGGTTACTGTTGAGATGTATTGGAGCTTCCGTTGTCTGCAAAAAAAAGTAATTTATTTATTTATAAATGTTTTTTTTTTGTTGAGAACTTCTAGTCCAAAAGATGTCCTTGCAGCTTAAGAGGACATTCCTTCATAAGCTTCAACAGGAAAAGGGAGACCAAAAAGCGCACCAGAAAAAACGCTGCCCTTTTAATCATTTTTTTCGTTTTGGGTCCTTCCTGCTCCGTTTTTGCTGGTGCGCTTTTTGGTCTCCCTTTTCCTGTTATTGCATATCTGTAGCTGCACAGCCTGCCTACCTACTACCAGGATGTGAGTATTGCTGATTTTCAGGGGAACCTGCCGATGAGACTGAGGGTGAGTGGGCTTGTACCATCTACCACCTGTCTTCAGGAGGATAGTACCCATACTATTGCACATTAAGTACTATATTAGGCCTCGGTCCCGCTGCGCTCGTTGGCGCGGGCGGCAATGTAGCGAGTTCCCCACCAGCAGGGGAATCCTCGCGAGCTGGTCCCGGTCCCCACTGGCGGCACAGCTGATCACACGCTGTCGCGCGTCAGCCGCTGGAGACACCACAGAATGGTGTTTCCTAGCTTCGACGCGTGACGTGTGTGGCTGTGAGCCAATGGGGAGGGGAGGCTTCGGGAGGAGGAGAGGCTTCGGGGAGCGGGGAGGAGTGTGGAGTGAAAGCAGGTGAGTGCCTTTCTCTGTGTGTGTGCCTGTCTGTGTGTGTGTCTGAGTGCGTGCGTGCCTGTCTGTGTGTGTATGTGTGTGCCCGAGTGCGTGAGTGCCTGCCTCTGTCTGTGTGTGTGTGTGTGTGTGTGTGTATGAGTGCGTGAGTGCCTGCCTCTGTGTGTGCGCGCGTGTGTGTGTATGAGTGCGTGAGTGCCTGCCTGTGTGTGTGTGTGTGCGCGTGTGTGTGTGTGTATGAATGAGTGCCTGCGTGTGTGTGTTTAAACTTACTTTCCAGCTCCAGCCCGAGTCAGTGGAGGAAGGGGGGGGAGAGTAGCGGGTCCCTAGGCTCAAGCCACGCCCCCCCTCCCTGTCAAACCGCCCACCCTCCCTGTCAAACCGCCCACCACCCGCCCACCTCCCACTCCGGCTCCCGCTCCCTACAGACCGCATATCGCGGTCTGTGTATCTCAGCGCACCGCCTGTCAGCAGTGCGGGTGCGCTGACTCTGGGAGCGGGGCCTTAGCCTTATTCTCATTAGTACGCTGGTTTAGTGGTTTGGCTTATTTTATTCATTGCACCTGCATTTGAGCGCTTAGCCTACTTTCCATACTTCTTAAGCTTCAGAATGAAAACCGGACTAGAGGTGGATATAATTATATTTTGCTGCTAGACTGCAGTCACCACGCTCCTCGGCATTCCCTGCCAGGCACCTAAACGACGACACGCTTCCTCTGACATCATTAGCGGGGGGGTCTTCAAGACTGTGAACTCTCAACTCATATAGCGTCCCCAGTGGAGAGTCTGAGGAGCGTGGTGACTGAAGCTTTGCAGCAAAATATAATTAGATCCACCTTCAATCCGGTTTTCGTTCTTGTGGCTTCTTGTTCTGAGCACCAATGGTTAGTAATACCAAAGGCAATGGTGCACAAACTTTTCCCCCTGCATGCTGCCCCCTCACTCCCCTTCCTTGGCTCCGGCATCAAATGACGCCGTGGGGTCATGTGAAGTCATCTTGCCATGGTGACGTCACGTGCCCCAGCAGCGTCGTGTGATGCTGCGTTGCCATGACGCCGTGTTGCTGGGAGTCCTGAAGAAACCTCGGGTGAGGAGAAACGCATAGAGTGTCACCAAAGCTATCACTGACTGACTCCAAACCCCCGCGAGATTTCCCTGCAACCCGGAAGAGCGCAAGCCGTGAGAGACGCGAGACGGGGACCCTCCAGTGTATCGAGTGAGGAGACTGCTTCGTAACATCTTGTCTGTGGCGTAGATCATTGAGATCAAACTGCTTTATTCACTTGGGAACCATCGTTAAAGAAACCTCCCTGAACCGCACAACATTGGGGTTGACGTAAAGAAACAAACTTGCAACTTTAAAGATACCTTTATATACATGTTGCCACAGTTCAATCTGTGAGTATCTAATTCATTGGATGAATGAAATTTGGATTCCTTACCTGAAGTTGTAGACATATTGCACTATTTTGTATATGTTTCTTCTTTTCCATGTCAATGCGCTCCCTAACCACCTTGGACATCGCTATATCATGAGGATTAAGAAAGAAATCCTGGATTAAGGTTGAGCAGCATCGTACAAAGATATTTATTCACATAATATATATATTTTTCTGTTTATACTCACTGAACACTATAAGAATTATTTAAATCACTGCAAACTCACTTTATTATATTGTTCAGAAAGATCTTTTATTTAAAAGATCACAATTTAGATTTGAATGCTATCAGACAACACCTCTTTTTCACAAACCTTGTAATTTGGGATGGACCTTGACTGTTCTATCTGTGACCGCTCCGATTCAGCAGAACTAGTGTACTTCAGCTCATGTGCTGATCTTGGCCTCCAAACTCACAGGGACAGGAACAGGATCCTCGTCTTGGCAGCTTCTACCCCTTGTGCTCTTCTGGGGACTCTTAAACACTCTGTTAGCCCTTCCCCTCTGGTTAACATATCATATGAAACCTCCCTTGGATTCTCAGTTATTTACTCAAGAGCCTGGTCATCAATCTCGGGTATCCTTTCAAGGGGTTACACTGGCAACAACACTCTCTTTGCTTTCTATTGTACTGACCCATTTTTATTACGAGAACCAATTTAGTAGCTCATTGTCACAGGAGAAAAGGACACTTAACACCAGGATCGCAGACACCAGACAATGCAAGAAGTTAAATAAAACAAGTTTATTTTGACCGACGTCGACAGACACAGCACTACACACAGTGTGGCACAAACTCACCTAAAACAGGCAATTTGGCTACTGCAGTAGTCCAAAGATGCTATTTTCACAATAGCCAGTTCAAATATCCCGCTCGCTTCCACTACGAACCTCACTTTGGTGTCTCTAGTGTCAACCTCTGGTGACACCTACTACACTACGACCAGAATAGTATGTGTAAATGAAGTCGGCAGCCCTTTACATAGGTTCCCCATCTCCATAGAAAGGAATGGAAGACATGGTGCCGACCAATCACTGAGCGGAGGCTCGACAGTTATTTGGACATCCAGGACATGGGCGGTGACTGTGCCTCTAAGCCAGCCCACAGAGGTGGGTTTGCTGAGGAGTGGGAAATTCAGACTGGCCAACCGGAATCGTACCTACGGGGCTCATACCCAGCAATGGTTCCAATCTTGAAAGTGTGTTTAATGTGATGCCCTTTGAAGCAGATTACCAACCTTATTTATTTTTGTGCCTAGCTGTGTTTTTAAATGTTATTTCAAAAGTCCAAAGCCTGCTGTAGTATGTTCACATGGTAACTTTTACTGTTCATTATGACCCTACCAAGTAGCACAGAGCTGTTTTTCATGCAAACTATAATTCGCATGATCACTAGAATTGTCTTGTGATAGCCGCAGCATTTAGTGAGCAGAGACTAAAGAGGTTAAATCAGACGTCCTATTCCTTAGAACTGGGACGAAATCTGAGAAAATATATTTTAAAGAATAGCATATAGGAGGACTGCACTTTTTAGAGTACATAAACATGATAATATTGCAACACATGTTAAGGAAAATAAGTAAATAGCTCTGGTTGTAGAATGTAAAAACGAAAAAAGGTACACAAAAGGTTAGTTAAAGATGGACAGAGTTTTTCATAAAAGTAGCTATGTATTGTAAAATTGCAACAGGAGAATCTTGTATTTAAGTGAACCTCTACTAAAATCTAGCAGGAAGAGTTTTAAAAGAAAACCAGAACGTGCTAAATAAATAAAGTGCCTTTACAACACTAAGAACACATGAACGTAAACATACTTCAGTGGCCTCGCATGGGACTAGTGACTAAACATTGCTGTCTGTCACCTTAAATTAAACGGCAATATCCTGCTGTGATATTGCCTTTCTAAAAGGATACATCAAAACCAGCCTTTATGCTGGTCTGTTTTGGCCATTCTTTCTTGGTACTGCACATATTAAAATGTGATCATCGAGACCATATTTTGCATGTTAAAACAATGCATATTAAGTGTAAAATGCAAGTGAACCACTTGCAGTGACATGTTAAATGGATTACATTTGGATGATTGATGCCTATTGATAGAAACATTAGCTTTATTAAATAGACACGTAGGTTAGCGTATGTGTGGGTCATATGGGGTGCTCCTTACGAACAGCTGCAAGGAAATTGTCTTACCTGTGGAGTTTCTAAGTGGCAGAGCCTGGGTGCGGTCGCAGTATACCTTGTGTGTGTATGTATGTATGTATTATGTATTGTCACGGGAGACCAGGTTTATCAACACATTTATACCGGGATCATATGATTGAGCAAAACAAGGAGGTAAAATAAATTGTAATTTATTTCAGGAAAAGACAAACACACAATGTAACACAATTTACACTAAAAATACACTTACTTTGGAAATCTGGGGTAACACAAACTACCTTTCCTAGTTGTAGGGGCTTATGACCAAGATTACCCTAGTAACTTTTGCAAAACAAACAGCAAAATAATCCAGGCAGTTTTTCCTTCAAGTAGCCTCTTCCTGCTGGAGATTTGTAGCTGGACACCCAGCCTCTGAGACTCTTAGATGACTTATTCAGAGCTTGGAATTCTTGGAACACACATTGAAAAACACCTCTGGGAGGGTGACTAGCTGTCTTATATACTTTGGGACAGTCAGTCCCACTCCTTGTCCACTAACCACCGGCGTGGGAATTTCATTGCTGACCAATTACACACTTTGCCAGGTTTGTGAAAGCTGGCACCCATGGCTTTATAAAAGTAAGCTGCATGTGCGCAGATCGCCATCTTGCTCACTTACTATTCTAAGCCCCCCGCAGGCTCAATGCCAGAAAGTCTGGGGCAGGTGACAACTGGCAAGGATAGCTTGCCTTCATTCCAGGATGCTAAAACTTAACTTGGCTATCCTGCCCATCTGGCTGCTCACACCTATGGTACAAGTGTTACTTTGATCTATGGGACTTCCAGGAGACACCAAAACCTGGGGTGGCCAGGAGTTCTCCTTTGATCCCGAGATGAAAAGACCCTGCCTTATGTTACATGTATAAAGTAAAACATATTTCTTAAAACACTGCTGCTTAATAAAATATACTTCTATACACGCTTCTGTTAAAATATATGTTCCAGCCTTTTGGTGTATTGAGATAGAGTGTAAGCTAACCTGCTTCCTTTACACTAGCCTGTATCCCTTACACATGGCAAGGCAAAACATGCGCAATACACAGGTCCAAGAGCTAACACTCTAAGACCCCAAAACACAGTTCAGGGGCAACCAAGTGGGATAAACCTTTATTAGTGAGCCTGGTTACCCCCTCACCGTCACCGTCACGTGTGTGTGTAAATATATATATATATATATATATATATATATATATATATATATAGGTAACAGAGCAGATGGCACACAAATACAGATGAAGACAGGTGCTTAGTCCCATATGAATGAATATAATCAAAGGCTCCTTACCAGGCAGACCAGAGAATCCAGGGAATCCAAAGTAGGCACAGCAAGGAAGAGACAGCACACTTATTAGCAAAAAGAATAGAATTAGTAAAGCAGGCACAAAACCCCAACGTTTCGGTCCTAAAAACAGGACCTTTATCTAGCACTCCCTTGATAAAGGTCCTGTTTTTAGGACCGAAACGTTGGTGTTTTGTGCCTGCTTTACTAATTCTATTCTTTTTGCTAATAAGTGTGCTGTCTCTTCCTTGCTGTGCCTACTTTGGATTCCCTGGATTCTCTGGTCTGCCTGGTAAGGAGCCTTTGATTTTATATATATATATATATATATATATATATATATATAATCAAGGGATTCTGGGAAATGACATGCAAATGAGCACACTTGCCACCTTTTGCTTCAAAACCACAAACAGTTAGGTCCGAAAATAATTGGACACTGACACAATTTTCATAATTTTGGCTCTGTATGCCACCACAATGGATTTGAAATGAAACAACCGAGATGCAATAGAAGTGCAGACTTTCAGCTTTAATGCAAGGGGTTGAACAAAAATATCGTATGAAACGTTTAGGAATTGCAACCCTTTGCATACACAGTCCCCTTATTTCAGGGGCTCAAATGTAATTGGACAAATTAACACAATCATAAATAAAATGTTCCTTTTTAATACTTTGTCGAAAATCCTTTGCAGGCAATGACTGCTTGAAGTCTGTAACGCATGGACATCACCAAACGCTGGGTTTCCTCCTTTGTGATGCTTTGCCAGGCCTTCACTGCAGCTGTCTTCAGTTGTTGTTTGTTCGTGGGTCTTTCTGCCTTAAGTTTTGTCTTCAGCAAGTGAAATACATGCTCGATCGGGTTGAGATCAGGTGATTGACTCGGCCATTGCAGAATATTCCACTTCTTTGCCTTAAAAAATTCCTGGGTTGCTTTCGCAGTATGTTTTGGGTCATTATCCCCATTGTAAATTGTAAAGTGAAGCGCCGTCCAATCAACTTTGCTGAATTTGGCTGAATCTGAGCAGACAATATATCCCTATACACTTCAGCGTTCATCCGGCTGCTTCTGTCTTCTGTCA
Source organism: Ascaphus truei (assembly GCF_040206685.1). Lineage (NCBI taxonomy): Eukaryota > Metazoa > Chordata > Amphibia > Anura > Ascaphidae > Ascaphus > Ascaphus truei. The sequence goes on from NC_134487.1 coordinate 31,890,066, forward strand.
CATCATCAATAAACACTAGTGACCCAGTGCCATTGTAAGCCATGCATGCCCATGCCATCACACTGCCTCCACCATGTTTTACAGATGATGTGGTTGTCACGGTAACTTATGACAAGATATAACAAACACCAAATATCTGGGTTGAACTGAACGAGGCTTAGATATAATAAAATATATTTATTCCTTAAAAAGGTGAACACAGCAATATAGTACAATTAACAGGCAAGAAGGTAACACTTACTTAGGGTTGGGGAATGGAGAAGTATCAGCTAGCAATTTTCCAGCAATCCGGTGACATTCAAGGTGAAATCAGAAGAACCACAAAAACTGTAGGGTTGACACAGTTTATATACCTTTGTAACCCTATTCTTAACATTGAATACAGACTATTGGTGAACAATTATCTGTATCCAATCCCTAACGTGGAAACACAGTTTAACCCATGCCCCCCAGCTAGTTAGCCCATGCGTACTGAGACTCTGAGGGTCTTATTTCTGTAGCCCCATAATTAAATCAGGGGCGACGACCAGTCTACCAGATGAAGTATCTGGAAGGATCTTCATTGTTTGTAGGTGTAGATATAACACTTACAAACCACTCCAGTTTGATGCTTCTCCGCCCTCAGGTAAACAGTTAGAGTGGCAGAGTCTTTTGATCAATACTTGGTTCCTAGTGTAAACAATCAGGGCAGTTAACTTTTGATCACAGGGCTTATGCTAAATCATCCGGCTGCTCTTCCTGACCTATTAGCATAGCAGATGGAGTCTGCATTTTCAGAGCAGATCCAAAATACCATATACACTTTAATATCTTCACATATTAATAAGTTCCATTCTGGTGGGCCCAGTGGGTCGAAATTTGCCAGTGTTTAATGCCTACAGTGACTCTACATATTGGCCAAATTTCAACTCTCTGCGACCTCCAGAACCGGAGATACAGAAATGCACTTTAAAATATTTTTTAAATACAGGATTATAATGAAACATGGGAACAGGGGAACATACATTTTCCTGACATGACAAGGTGTAATCCACATTCCTGGACCGCAGTCCAGTTAACCCCTTGCCTCCCTGGTGAGGTCAGGGGGTGGCCATATGGGGTGCAACCCCTTTAATACCGGGCCAACCCCCTCTCCCTCTACAGTGGTATGCATCGGATCATGAGCCGTTCCAAGCCTTCTCCATACTTTTTTCTTCCCATCATTCTGGTACAGGTTGATCTTAGTTTCACCTGTCCAAGAATGCTGTTCCAGAACTGGGCTGGCTTTTTTTAGATATTGTTTGGCAAAGCCTAATCTGGCCTTTCTATTCTTGAGGCTTATGAATGGTTTGCACCTTGTGGTGCACCTCTGTATTTGCTCTCGTGAAGTCTTCTCTTTATGGTAGACTTGGATAATGATATGCCTACCTCCTGGAGAGTGTTCTTCACTTGGCTGGATGTTGTGAAGGTGTTTTTCTTTACCATGGAAAGGATCCTGCGATCATCCACCACTGTTGTCTTCCGTCCACGTGTCATGATTTATTAACAAAAATAAAGCCAAAATGGAGAAGCCATGTGTGAAAAACTAAGTACACCTTTACTGCTGCCATAGGAATTAAGATGCTAAGTAGCAGACAGGTGCTGCTAATCAAAGGCCCTTGGAATAATTGATCATCAGCAAGTGTGACCACCTCTATACAAGACGAAGTTATAGCAGTTTGCTGGTCTGGAGCATTCAGGTGTGTGTTAACACAATGCCAAGGAGGAAAGGCTAAAAAGTATTTAATAGCATTAATACCACTGCGATGCTCAATGCAAGTATAAAGAGAAGAGACATCGCTGGAGGCCCACAGATATGTACTCTTCCATTGAATGCCTGAGGTAAGGTCAATGACATGCAGCGTGTCCCTCAGATAAGATCTGAGCAAGATGACATATGGTTGTAGATAATAATCTACATACTGAGACACGCTGGACGTCATTGACTCCACCCCAGACACAATTGGTCACCCAGGTGGATTGTCCAGGCTTTTGTGGATCTTAGGGAGGTGGTAAAAGATAGGGATTCTTGGATGTTTAGTATATAGAAACTTAAATTCAGCAGTATTGATGACCCCACAATTATTAGCTTCCATAAGAAGATCATAATACAGGGACTGAAATTCAAGTGTTGGGTCATCCTTCAACACCCGATAGGACTCACTGTCCCCCAAGAGTCAATGGGCTTCTGCTACATATGCATCCCTATCCTGCACCACAATACCACCTCCCTTATCCACCTGTCTAATGACAATATGTTGTCAGTTTCTCTGGCACTATTTATGTTAAATGAATCATGACACAGTGTAATATGTCATTTGTTGTTGTTCATCTGAGGTTGTATTTACCTAATTTTTAGACCTGCTAAGGAACAGATGATTGTTATTATGTCCTGATATGTAAAACCATAGAATTCAAAGAGGGTGTACTTTCTTTTTCACACAACTGTATATCTATAACAAAATAACAATACAGTCCTAAATACAATACCCACACCATATACGTGCCCCGGTGACATCCAAAGTACTGAAGTGCCTAGGGCACCTAACCATGAGGTGTCCACAGAGCCAAGCTCACCTAAAGTATGTGGAGTAGCGCTACCCACTGTGTGTGGCTGTTGGTGCACATGAGTACCTTCCTGGTCTCTGTCCAGACCAGGGTATATGGAGATGATGGAACTGCAGAACCACGCAGTGATCCCACGACACGGTCCCTTAAAGTCTATATTGTGCCTGTGGTCTGGTCCATGACCGCAGGCCACACACACCGCATAGCGTCCATCCAACGGTGATACTCAATACCACTATCAGCACTAGCGTAGTGACTACAGGGAAGCGTCCCTATCTGAGGGCCTTCCCTACAGCAACCACAGTCTGGAAGGGACGTAGGGCCTATCTTGGGCCTAGGGGGGCAATCTGGCCTAATCTGGGAGCCACTAGCACCCAGACACTACCTTCTCCCTTGGTGTCCCTCCTCCAACTGTCAGCAACTGCCAGCAACATTCTATCCTGCATGCTTGGCTCCTTGAGCCCTATTGTCTCTCCTGCCCACGTGGTATTGCAGCCCCGGAGGCTGCTGGAACTTGTAGTTCCTAGGTCTCCTTTGAGGAGCCTGCTCTAAAATGGCCGCCGCTCGCGCCGGTACTGCACAATCGCAAGATTGCTGCTGCGCATGCGAGAAGCAAACAAGATGGCGCCCCCCCTTGCAGGTGCGCCACGGAGCTTCGGTGACCTGATCGCCACACAGCCCTGCACCTGACAGCCCGTAGCCCTACCGAAGCGCTCCCTGCACCCATGCCGGTTCCGCCCGCAGCGCTGGCGGCACCCGGGTAGATCTGCAGCCATCCCCCCACCCCACAGACCTGAAGGTAGGGGACCTGGCTACACATGTAAACAACACAACATTAAACAATTATGATTAAACCAGCTATAATTTAACCTAACATGTAAATTCATATTATTTCTAAGGGGACTCAACCAATAAATATCCATAGAGAGATGTGATGCATTTACGTATACCGCCATAGACCAGGCCTCCCCGAGTTCAATCTTCCAGAGAAACAAGCAGGCCAGGTTTCCAAGATTTCTCAAAATAACCAATTAATTGAACTGTGACATCTTGCTTTCGGTATATGATTTCCTATATGATTGATATGACTATCTAGAATTTTCTAGAATTTACAGCAAGTTGTAACGGACTACAATAGTTTAAGTTCTTGAAACAAGTGCTGGAAAACAGACTCATGAGGCAGATGACAGTTTCTTGCCCTGCAGAATAACACATTTTGTTTTGGCAGGAATTGTCCCTTTAGGTAGATTGGATTGTTTGAAGTTGGCTAGGTTAATTTTCTAGACCTAGAAACCTTGCTATAACATTTAACATAAAAGTGGTCAAATAATTTTATTGCTTTGTTCAGGTAACTAGAATATTCAGATTCCTAAAAATCTGGAAAGTTAAAGCTAAATCACCTGAAGTGTAAATTGTGTGGAAGCTGTATACATCGTAATATTTTATTGTAGTAGCAGAGATTTATCTTGGCCTATATTTTCACTATGGCAGCATTGTGGCACTTATTGTGAACATAATATTTTTTTCAGCTCTAACATCTGTCTTCTGCCAATGATCAGAGCAGTGTGATTATTAATGAATGTGCCATCTGCCCATGCCCATTGTTCATCGTGGTTATTTTCTCCTTAAAGCTGTAATACCACTTAATCAGTGGCGGAGCCGCGGAACTACGATACAAATGTAGCTAGATTTACTGTTTAAGGTGCCACAATAGCATTCGGCCACCGGACTGCACCCGAATACAATAAGCGGAGCCGCCTGGTGCAGGGTGCCTGCATCTGATCCCCGCAGCGTTAATCCTGTCGGACCATAAAGAAACCAATACTAACCTTTTAGATAAACTGCGCAACTGTCCCTGTCTCAGTGTCCCATCTCCAGCAGCTCTGAAGGTAAGAAGCTGTCTCTGATCTATCCCAAACCCCTGAATGATAAAGATGCCCGAATATGTATCCAGTTACATAGCACTTCACATGACATAATAGTATAACAGTGGGAATAAGTGCTTCAGACATGAAAGTAACAATAGGAAAGGGAGTTGACACCCCGAAGAAAATACAATCTAAGCACATTATGGGTCTCTACATCATGGGGGGGGAATACTAAAGGACCATATTCGTTTATCTACATCAGGGATGCGCAACCTGGGACTAAGAGGTAAGATGAGATTCAGGGTAGAGCTTTGTTACGGATACCAAGAGTATGGAGAATGTGAAGGAGAAGAGGGTGGTCCACAGTATAAAATGCTGCAGAGAGCTGTTTCAGTGGAGTGAGCAGTGCAGAAGCCAGATTGTAGAGGGTCTAGGAGAAAAGAGGTGTGAGAAAATGGAGCAAGCGAGAGAATACAATACGTTCCAGGAGTTGAGGCAAAAGGCAGGAGGGAGACAGGACGATAGTTAGAAAGACAGGTAGGGTCAAGCTTGCTGTTTTTGAGTAATGGTATAACTGTTGCATGTTTTGAAGGAGGAGGGAAAAGGTACCAAAGTAGAGGGAGGAGTTAAAAAGTGGGTGAGCGCAGGGATTATAGTAGGAACGAGAGGTTTTAGGAGATGGGAGGGAATGGGGTAAAGAGGGCAGGTGGTAGAGGGAGAAGAGGAGACCAGCAATGATACATCCTCCTCTGTGATAGCAGAAAAAGAGTAGAGGAAAGTAGGAGGAGAGTTAGGAAGAGGTGTAAGATGGGAGGAGGATACAGAGGGATGTCTTGACGTATGGATGCCACCTTTTCCTTGAAATAGTCAGCAAAGTCCTGAGGTGATATGGAGGAAGAAAAACGGGCAGCAGAGGATGGTCTTAGTAAGGAGTCAAAGACAGAAGAGTCAGCGTGGGTTAGATTTGTGTGTGTTGATTAGTGAAGAAAAATAGGTTTGTTTAGCTTGAGAGAGGGCAGAGTTGAAAGAGGATAGCATAAATTTGTAGTGAAGGAAGTCTGCGAGAGTGTGAGATTTCCTCCAGAGGCGTTCAGAGGAACGAGTGGAGGCACGCAGCAGTATGTTTGAGAACTGTCTATAAGTAGCACTCATACAGGTCGCTTTTAGAAACGTGTCCTAGTACTGTAAGTAGCCTTATTATAGACCTCTGCAAATAAAGCATCTTAGCCCCGGGTGTTTACCAAGATCTGTAATAAGTTGTCTAATTTCATTGACTGCTGTTTAACTGGCAATTTATCAGTCCAACTTCCAGTAAAAGACACTCTGTTTTATATGAGTAGCTGGGCCAGATTTTGCAATTGCATCCTTATAAACGAGCTGTTCCTTTTCTTGCCAGTCTATCTAGATGGTAAATGTGCAATGTTTTAAGTACAAATAAGGGAGTATAGTTTTCCTTGGAAGCTGCAGAATATATTTCTGAAATGATGATGTGATGGTAATTGTGTGATATTTTATTTGTGTATTCCCAAGGAATTGAATTGTAACTTTGTATATTCACACAATGTTTATTTTATAGTCTGTCTTTAGGTCTGCTGAGCACCTCGTGTGATATGTTCATAAAGATGTAGAAACTATTAGATTAATACGGAGTATTAAATACTCCAATCTATTGACTGAGCATCGTTGCAGATAAGACAAAAGTAGAAAAAAAATCCAGTATTTTATCCAAATCTGTACATCGTTTTTTCATAATACAATCATACAAATCACTGCTGCCTTCTTGAGTTACAACCATTCAGTAGCTTCTGTATCAAACTCCCGGGGGTCCTGCCCAACACTAGGCATTCTTTGTATTTACTCATGTGATTTACAGCACCATGCTGCTTTGTCAGAAGGGATACAGAGGCTCTGGGCAAACGTATGTATTCTACATTGTATATAATACGTTTCTTCAACATCTGACTTGCCCGGTTCCTTACTGAGACACATTGTAATTTCACCTTGTGTCATTTTTGATAGCTGCCCCTTGCTTCCCCATAATTTGAGCGCTAGGTTATTGAAATGATTAATAATAGTGCTAGATTATCCAGATTGAGGGCTGCAGAATAACGGAATATGGTAGTTTTAATGTAATCATTTATTAGTCTTTTTTATACTGAAATGCTCCTGCGGTTGTTGGATATATAAAAAGGATTGTAGCAATACGTGCATTCTCACCTAAGGCTGCGTCCATGCTTGGGCAGACCGAGCGGAGGTGTGCCCCTGCTGACCGATCAAATTGCCCAAGGCAGTGGTCGCTTCCGTGCAGCGTGCGGGCGCACGCGTGCGGAAGCGGGAGTGGGCGCGCGTTGCGCAAGAAATCAATTCAAACTGATTTCTTGGCGCCACAGTCCTGTCATGTGAGCGGTTTGCGAATGAGGACGAACCAGCTCCGTGACGTCACTGGCACGCCCCAAGACACGCCCACGGATGGTGCACGTACCATGGCCAGGGAAAGCACCCACTTTCCCTCAGCCTCAGCCTCCGCACGCCTCCGCACAGCACAAAGTACTATGGATGCAGCCTAAGAAAGTGTGCAGTGGACATCTGAAATGCTGTGTGCTTCTGTGTTTCAATAATAAAAATGCTCTTGTATTGAGCACTACAGTTGACGTGTGTGACCGATTTCTATCTTATTGTTAAATTAACAATTCTTCTTACAGTTGCAGAGCACAATTTCCATTTTTTAACTCATCTTCTTAATGTAGATTTTTATAAACCTATTTATGTACTTTACTGTAACTCATGCTGTAACCCTTCAGAGAAATCAACCTGCATTTGAAAGGATTTGGAGATTTCATAGCCTTCTTCTCTAATATGTTTTATTACGTTTGCTGCCTGTTTATTTAAGACTGCTCTTTAAGAACACATTAAACAAAAATACAAGTCTCAATAAAGAGGTCATAAACGTTTTTTACCATTATGGAAAAATTGTGTTTAAAAAGATGGAAAAAAGGCTGCATTTTTACATGTTATCGAACTGGGATAAAGATCCTTTCCAACACACAGCATTCCAGTAAAATTCTACAAATGCCAGGAAAAGTGCTATTGTTTTACAAACCATGCTCTCTGTGCACATGGAAGCTTGAAGAAGCTCCACTTGAAAGGTTTTTCACACCTTCACTTGACAGAACTTTCACACCTCACTGCTCTGATGTGGAGTAGTCATATAACAACATACAATGCAATCTGCCTTGGATAACTATGACATTCTGTACAAACTGGACACCGCAAAATGCTTTTACATATATCTGTATAATCACAGCAAGACAACCTTAGAGATCCTAAGGCCTCGTCCAGGGTTACTGCTTGCTGGCGGAGGCGCACTGAGGCGTGCTTCCGCTCAGCACTGAACCCCTACAGCCGCAATGAGAGCGGCTTTAGTAGGGGCTCGCCTACGCTTCCGCAAGCGCGCGGAAGCGTAGGTCTTAGGGAAATTTTACATTTTAAATTTCCCCGCTTGCCGGCACGCAGGGCCGGTCACGTGAGCGGTTCGCCCAATGAGGGCGAACCAGCACCGTGACGTCACTGGCCCACCCCCGACACGCCCCCTGACTGCACGCTGACTAAGGCCAGGGAAAGCACCCGCTTTCCCTGAGCCTTAACACGCCAGCAGGTAACATGGCCGAGGCCTAATGCTACTGCTGAATTGATGTATTCCTACACCAAAACCCCCCCCAACAATTGCTTGAAATTGTTGACTGCAGCCAACAGTCACTGCTTCTGTCACTCCGCCCTCTTTATGCTGCAGTTCCTATTGAACCATCCCTTGATTGTGTCCTTCTATCCCTTGGCATTTTCAAAAAAACTTGCAGAGACTGCTGTGGTGGGGCAAACATACAAAAAAACAAACTCTCTCCCATACTTCCTAACTCGCTTGCCCTCCTGCTCACCCACACTGCCAGAGAGGAGACAGATCGAAGTGGTGTCCAATTAACGAGAGGAACAGAATTTGGGGTCCTTCCTGCTTGATCCCCATCCCTAGAGATTCTACACTGAATGGACAGAACACTATCTCAGGCCCCCTGGTCTGTCCTATTAGAACTGTCTTATGTAATGCCAGATCTATTAGGAACAAGAGAGCTATTATAGCTGACCTCAATGAATCATTAGACCTAACATGTATCACAGAGACTTGGCTAGATGAAAACAGCCCCCATTTTAGAAGCTGCTGCCCCAACAAATGATTCAGCTATTCACTACTCCAAACACGAGCATAGGGGAGGAGGTGTTGCCATCTGTTTTAAAACAACTTTAGAATTTGGGGCCCTCCCAGTGGGGCAAACTCATTCATTTGAGTGCCCAGAGTCCTACCAGTGTGGGGTTTAGAGTCCCCATCTACGGCCCCCCGTAGATGGGAATGTATTGCTACAGGAAATTGCAGACCTCATTGCTGGCCTAGACCTGGAGCACCCCTGATAGTTTACCTTGGGGGATTGATGAAATTGGTCATTGATGAAATCTCTCTAAATTTGGTCAAGACCTCTTCCACACAATGAATGCTCTGGGCTTCACACAACTTGCTTTCTCTGCTACCCATAGAAGTGTACAAATCTCAGCTCTAACAGATCCAGGCGTCTGGTCAGACTACCACTGAATTTTGTTCTCAATCACAGCCTCCCTCCCCCCAATTAGGCCCTCATCCCCTGATTGCATACCTGATTTGTCCAACATGGGACAAATTGAGTGTTTGCATGGATCCCAGTGCTCTTGTCCATTACTATTAATAGAGATTTGGGGTCTGCAATGGATACTATCACTCCTATTTGCATATGACCCCTCACCTCACACCACCACACCCCTTGGTTTGACAGTTCTAGAAGGGTTGCAGACTTAAACAGTGCTTTCAGAGGAAGACTTATATGGTTGAGGCCACGCTGAAACTGATTGACCACCTCATGAAATACCAGTCCACAATTATTAGTAGAAGTCATGGTTCCTGTCACGTTAGATCATGGCAGTGGACAAAAGATCAGTTCAGCTTTTCCTCACCATGGAGAGGCTCTGCAAACTAGCATGTCTGCAGTCTGGTGAAGCCTTTTCACAGTCCCTTGTGATGATGCTGCTCTCTTCTCTGATAAAGTAACCTCCATCCGGGCTTGAGTCCCGACTGTGTTATCTAATAAGTATCAGAGTTCCAGGCATGAAAATGCAGGTTTTCTGGCTTTATGGACTAGCATTGACCACCTGGATGTAGAAGACCTTGTCGGAGGAAGGGCATAGATGGCTTGATAAAATTAAAGTAAATAAAGCACCTGGCCCAGATAGCATACATCCAAGGGTTCTGAAGGAGCTAAGTTCAGAAACCAAATCATTATATGTTATAAGTTATATTAAAGGACTCCATTTCTACAGGATCAGTACCACAAGATTTGTGTAAAGCAGATGTGCCTATATTTAAAAAGCAGTGGTCCAAGTGTTTGGGGAGCGCAGATGTATATGAAATAGAAATATACAAAATATAGTGCAATATGTACTGTATAAACAGTAGTGTGATCTTTCAGTCTCTGTATCCTATGAGATGTGTACTCACAAATTACTCATTCTTTATAAGCGTTTTCACAACAGTGGGATATGATGAAATAGTCTGTCTCGGATATTCTTTTGAGTCCCTCTGGTCTGGTCACTTCTGCTGTTAAATAAAAGACCCAACATAATGTGTACTTGTATAAAAAAAAATGTCTCTAATAAAAGTGATTCGAAATGCACTCACATGGTCTCAAAGACAAATTAGCATTTGGATAATATCTAGAGCACAGGCAATTGAGGTCTCTTGGCGTTCTCTCTGCCTCCCTCTGCTCTGCTCAGTCTCACGTCCCGCACTTCCGGTCTGGATCTCCCGGTTGGATCAGAGGCGGGCGATTGGGTAGGTAGCGCTGTGTACTGCGTCCTCCATTCAACTAGGATAGTGCCACTCTACGCGTTTCATCGGAATTTCCAGTTTCCTCCTGGATTGGATGATATGACACTGGGGTTTTTTTTCTTTACCTTCCTCTGGCTCAGTACTGTATATTATAAATACACATATAGGACAGGTGTTTGTTGTCTAAATGTAACATAGGTTGAACTTGATGAACATATGTCATTTTTTTTCCAACCTCATCTACTATGCAACCATGTAATATTGATTCTTAAAATATATAGTTGTTTGATTATTCACTGATTAGGATAGGACCTTCTATTTGCTTAATGCCAATGAAAGCTAATTGATTAATACCACTATAATGGAAATGCTATGATTTTATAGACAGATTTGTTTGATAGAACATAGTCACTTCCTGTAAAATGGTCCCTATTAAATATAGCAAGAAGCAGGGTGAGCCACCACAGTTAACAATGCATTAGCTTCCATTCACTTCAATTCATTGTTAACTGCGTCCTGCTGTCCTGCTTCGGGCTGAAAAGATTTGTGTGACTGTCCCTTTAAAGATGAGTCCAAAAACATGTTTTTCAGTTTCTTTGTTCATTTTTTCCTTTTTGGGTGCTACCTTGTGTAACACAGTTTTCCCCCTCTGGAAGATGTACTACTGGTTACTGCTGTTTGTGGTGCGGTCATACATGTGAGGGTCCAGGAGAGCTGAGTGGTCCACGATGGTGTGGGTAACAGGACTAGCTTTTGTAGATCTTCAATGTTCACTCAGGGTGTCAGCGCCTCCAGCTCCAGGATTTCCAGAGTCACTCCCCCACTAGGGCAGATTCCATCCATACCCCTAACCAATAGACCGAGAGCTCAGGCAGGGGTATATAAAAAGGGATGACTTATTGTAGCAGTCACTGCTAGCAGTACAGCGTATGCATGAGGATTGATCTGTGTCCCCAGACCTCTGGATGGTGCTTTGGCTCTCTGGTAGACTTGAGGCCTATAATCTCTCTTGCTCAGTCAGCCCATGAGGGACTGACTGCATTTATCGCACACAGCCGGGAGGAGCTGAGCTTCTTGCTAGGAGGATGGGAGCTGAACTGCTATAATTTAGCACTTCCTCTCTGATGCACCAGAAGGGGAGGGCACAAGTTCTGCACCATAATTGGTTATACACAGACCCTTGTGGCACCACCTCTTGAGTCACTCAGAGAGTCAGCATGAAGGGGGTCAAAGCCCCAGGATAGCCTGCCACAGCCTACAAAGGACTTACGTGACAGGAGGCAGAGAGGCAGTCTAGACCAGCCATGGCTACACTTGTTTTTGCACCCGGTCCTTAATTTTTACATGACATCAAATGTGTTGTTCACTTTTTCCTGCACATGACCTTCACATACCTTCTACCATAGCCAATCCATTGCGGACACACACATCTCTGCACGCGTTACTATTTCTGTTACAAGATGCACATTCCACCCTCCTATCAAACACCAGCATGCGTCACAGAAGTTCAGTTATATCCAATTCGATGCTATCGAATGTATGGTACGCCCCTGTAAGCTGTTCAATGTATCTCGTGCAATATTTTGTTTTTGTTATGCAAGTATACGCCTGGGTATAGCTTGCATCTACTATATAGTAAATCCAGTTGAAGAATTACTCTGGTGTTTGTGTATCTTCTGCAAAAATATTTTCTTTTAACAGTACCGTATGTAATTGGCCAAAATATGAGTTATTACCAGAAGATGCAGGAGGACCATTTACATGTTACATATTATAGTAATTAGTGGTACTTTTTTCACCTGTAGCTGATACGCTGCACACTCCAGATTCAAAACATGCACCTTACTGTCAAAATCGAGCACAACTCTCACACTGGTGTATACGGTTTGTTTTTTTATTTATAGCATATTTGGAATTGAAAATGCAACATTGTAATATTTATGTCATACTAATTTTGTCTTGGAAAACTTGATCATCCTTTAAACGTGCATTCGCTCTTGCAGAAGGTCACAGATGAAGTTCCCCACCTTCAATATGGGTTATCGGTTCTGAAGGATTGATTTGTTTTAAAGCTGAAAGAAATCCTAAATAAAACAAATCGTAGATTATTGACAGTGTATTGCACATTAGAAGTCCTCCTCCAATGGTAACTCCAGACCCATATGTAACAGTTATTATTGTTCTGCTGTTACTGATAAAGCAGGAGGAGTTCACGTGGAAAAGATTTCCATGTACACGTAGTACTAAGCAGTATTAATGAAAAAGGACGTGTAAAGTCAAGGCCTATGTCTTCAAAATTAAAATAAAATACATGGTTGGGCAACAATTAAAAGTGGATTAAAGCTGCAGTTAGAGCAATATCCTACGTGTTTTTTTTTTTTTTAATATATCGGTTCTGTACTATGAGAAAATACTTGTAGCATTTAAAAAAAAATAAAAAATCCCACCCCCTTCCCCTTCTGATAGGCTCTGGCTCTTGAGCCCTGCCCTCTCTCTAGCAGTGCACCAATTGTATCTAGGAATTGGCCTGGTCACATGGTCTTCCACACAGAACTTTGCATTCTGGGTAATGTAGTCCAGCAATAACTGAATTAAATTACCGTGAGCAAAGCGATCGATTACAGAACGGATCAATCAGCAACTTAGCTAATCATGTGTCAGTGTGCAGATTTTATTGATGCATATATTAAATTAAAAACGGCAGCTTGAACTGACGATTAGAGATGGCCGAAACTGTCCATCTGTTTTTGGGAATTTCCCGAGCTTTCCATTCAAAATGCGTTCCGCGGTGTAAAAATCAGTCGACGGATTGTTCCAGTTCAATCCGTGCAGATGAATCAAAAACCGCCATTGGATGCGATCTGTTGATGGACTTTTAAGAAACCTCTGACTGATTTGCAGAATCCACTGATTGGATCGTCAATGATAGAAAAGAAAAATCCGGAAAAGGCGAATCGCCGTTTTCGAGACTGATTCGTGGTACTCCGACGACCAAAGGAACGGCCGATCCGAGGCGGATCCAAATCCGGCAAAACAAAATTGCCCATCTCTGACAATCTAACATCATGTAAAATGTGATTATACAGCAGTTACAGTACGAAAGAGTCTGAGAGTGAGCGGATTCTTATCATGGAGTACACATTTTTTAGATAAGCGAAAGTGATTTTGGGGAGGGGGGGAGCATGTATCTGTAATAACTATGTGAACATTTAAGAAGATGTCTTGTGTTACTCATTACTCACTTTCTTGAAGTCCGGCTCTCTCACGGTTGGCATTTGTGGTCTCACTGACCTCATTGAAGTGTCACAGCCAGCAGTTTTCTGTACTTATTCTGGTCCTTGTCCCTTGGCAACTCTTGCCTAAAAGTATTAGAAGGTTGAATACATGCCACAAAGTTTGACACAAGCCATGTCTTGTAGCTGGTGAAGAAATATTCATTTGCATTAGCAAACGTTGCATTTAGCTTTTTTCATCCTGATCACATTTCTTCATTGTGCAATTTGTATAGTTTTCTCTCTTGGAGACATACAGTACTAATGTAACTATATTTTATCCAACACCTTCTGTGTAAAAAAAAATGTCCAGGATCATGAGAGCACTTTTGCTGCATCCACATAACTCTGGGCCAAAAGTGTCCTAAGCAAAAGAAGAAATCCTACATGTATCGTTTATGCTATAATAATTATTTATTGTCTGTTTGCAATGCAAATACGATCGAAATAAAAATATGAATCAACCATCAAATGTAAAAGATAATGTGCTGAACGAGGTACTGCCCCTGTTAGGCCGCGCTTATAGTCCCGGCGACGGCGACGCTGACGCTGACGTCACACTGCGGTCGCTGAATAAAACAAATAGAATTGACTTCCAGCGATCGTGACCAAGCCGTCGTGCCGCTCCTACTATAAGCACATGCGATGGATGCAATACATTTTGACGTGGCGTTGTCGGCGTGGGAATATAAGCGCGGCCTAAGGATAAAACTTATTACTCAGCTGCAGGGTACCCAATCCTGCCTAATGGCTATATACTGCTACGTAAACCATGGCTTGGAAATCCTGATAATAACACACAGTGGCAACATGTACCCATGGCTATAAGTGATACAGTGCTAAAGAAATATGGCAGTATCAGTTAGAATGTATAAACACTTCTATGAACTTAGTAATTTATCTTAATGCTTGATCACAATGTTTTTTTCATAAGTGCTTTTCACTTACAGTACACACTGCAATGAAGGATTGTGATCAGATGAGGCAGTTTTAACTTTGCCTCTGGTTGTGTCTCAGGCAAAGAAGTGGTTGTGATGGAGATGTCGTAATGTAACCACTTCTTTAGAGCCAGGAAAAGCCCTTAAAGGTCTTTGTAATTGTGAGCATATAAATAAGACTAGGGTATAATTTTGGGTAATGAGCGCAATGTTTACCATTTGACTTTGTCAACACTCATTAGATATTTATAAATGATTGTTGAACATTTTATTTCTGGGGTTATTTTAGTACATAAACACTATGGCGGTAATTCAATATAACCCTAAGCGGTTGATCACACTCTGGCTGAAAACCCCCATTGATTGCTATTCTTTCTTTTTAAATGCAGTCGATTAATAATACTAATTATCAATATACAAATGCAGTTTCCAAATCTGATTGAAAGGAGACCATCTACAAACATTTAACCTGTCACCTACTTTGCCTCATACTAAATGACCCTTATTTAGGACTAATACAGAAGCTTATGTTATGCTAGTACAGTACATTGTCCTATTTTTGTGTGTGTTTGGCAGTAGAGGTACAAATAGAACCTCAAGTGAAGGTCTGAGATTGAGGCCTGTGATATAACCTTTTTTAGTGATAATGGTTAGGTCAGGAGTTTCTAAGTATATAGTAATATTTAACACTGCTATACTATTCCTTATTTTTGTTGTTGCAACACAAATTACACTGTTACTGCGTTTTCTTGTTCCTACATTTGCAATGTGTTTCTTGGTGGTTGTTGTAGGCATAGGGAGAGTTGTAACATTTAGAGAGCAAAAGCAGTCTGTTTATTTTAACTTTAATGGTGCAGCCATGAACAAAATCAAACAAAAATACATTTAAACACATGAAAGAGTAACCAATTTCAAGATATCCAAAATGTAAGACAACGCTTAAAGTCTACTGATTTTCAGTTTAAACGTATTATTTGTTATAGTGGCATTATTTTCCATATAGTGGAACGATCGTGAACAGAATTATATAAATTACATAAACAGAATGACATACCAATCACACATAGATACACAAGGTAGTGAGGGCTCTGCTCGTGAGAGCTTAATGGTGCAATCACTACAGATACAGCCACGAGTATTAGAACACTTGCCTGGGAAATTCTGGGGGATTCTGGGGCAGTCTCACAGTAAATGCCTCAACATTTCTGTGAGATTCTTAATGGCTCATCGGAATAACACAGTGGGGGTCCCTGCAGTCCCATTCAAACTGAATGGGACTGAAGGGACCCCTGCTGTGTTAATCCGATAGGTCATTAAGAATCTAACAGAAATGTTGAGGCATTTACTGTGAGACTGCCCCAGAATTTCCCAGGTAAGAGTTCTAATACTGGTGGCTGCATCTGTATGTCATGAACGCCACATCTGTGAGTATGGGACTTCTACATGTGACAAAGGTTAATACACACAGCTATACAGCTGATACATTCTTTACCACGCAAGGTCCTTCAAATGAATATCTTTCCTCATTCCGTCACATTTTGTCTCAAACGGTACACCTGTGAGCACGTGACATGTGACGAGGGCTAATACGCACAGCTAACTAAATGACTCCCCTTTTACCTACACAAGGTACCTCAAATGAGTAATATTTACCCTCAATCCTCCGTCACAATATATATCTTAACTCGCTTCCACCACCAAAGAAATATAAAGTATTAATTTGCAGTCTATGGTCCCTGTTTAAGAAATATATGCAATTAACACACACCAAAACCTGTTGTAGCAAAATGTTTCCGAAAATGTAAATTACTCTCTACAACAGTTCAATCAGAGCCCACAGTCATTTCTTAAAGTTTAGATGTAATATACAAACAGTTTCACAGAAAAAGATGATTACACAGTATAACACCAATATAGTTATTAAACAGGCTGACAAAGGAGGAGGGGTAGTGATCCAAAATAGAGATGACTACCTAAAGGAAGCCAACCGCCTCTTAGGAGACAAAAAGACCTATGAAATTCTAAAACATAATCCAACTATTACCTTTACAAACGACCTAAAAACACTTCTAGACAGGGGTAAGGAATTGGGTATACTCAATGAAAATGAGTATAAATTCTTGTTCAATGAGTATCCCCAATTACCGATATTTTATATATTGCCTAAAGTCCACAAATGTATGCAACAACCTCCCGGAAGACCGATCATTTCCGGTATTAATTCATTGACATCAAATTTGTCGGCTTATATTGATACCTTCCTACAAAACCATGTTAAAAATCTTAAATCATATCTGAAAGATACCACAGATGTGTTACATTTATTAGAGAGTATCACTTGGAATGATAAGTTCATTATGGCTACTATAGATGTCGCATCTCTGTACACGTCTATAGAGAAAAACCTAGGATGTGAAGCAGTAAACTTCTTTCTCAAACAAGATCAAGATATGAGTGATCAACAAGTCCAATTCATTCTTGACAGTATATGTTTTATACTTGATAAAAATTATTTTTGGTTTGATAACAATTTTTACATTCAGAGATGTGGTACCGCCATGGGAACGAGGTTTGCTCCCAGTTACGCCAATCTCTTCATGGGACTCTGGGAGGAGCATCACATATGGCCCGGTGGCGTCCTGGGGGCGGACCTTGTCCTATGGCGGCGCTACATCGATGATGTCATTTTAATTTGGGGAGGCACCCAGGAGAATTTGGACTCTTTTTTGTCAAGTATAAACATAAATAATTACAATCTACAATTCACCTCTGTTACAAGTAAAACCACCCTTAACTATTTAGATCTCACTATCTATATAGAGAATGGTACGTTAAAAACTAAGTCCTATTTTAAGGAAGTGGACAGTAATAATTACATCTTACGTACAAGCTGTCACCAGAATTTATGGATGGACAATGTCCCATATAATCAGTTCAGAAGGATGCGTCGTAATTGCACTGATACAGTAGTATTTAACGATCAGTGTAACATTCTAAAAGAACGCTTTGTTGAGAAACACTATAAGACAGACCTCCTGGACGCAGCATTTGACAAGGCTAACTGTCTAAATAGACAGGACTTAATAGTACCTAAAAATAAAGACAAAACTCCTAATATAAATTTCGACACAGCATTTTTAACTTCTTTTAATAAAGAGTCAAACAATATCAAGAAAATTATTAATAAACACTGGCATGTTTTATTAAATGACCCTATCCTGAAAGACAATATGCCACAGCACCCCAAGGTTATCTTCAAAAAAGCAAAAAACCTGAAGGGAATGATAGCTCCAAGTGCTTTAAAAAAATTGGAAACAAAGAAAGATGGATGGCTCCAAAAATTGGAGGGTTTCTATGGTTGTAGTTCTTGCAAAGCCTGCGGACACAAAAACCAAGAAAAAAAGAAATTCATGAGTAACAATAAAAATGAAGAATACAAAATAAAACAATATATGAATTGTACTTCAAATTACATTATTTACCTCCTCGAATGCCCATGTGGGCTACAATATGTGGGTAAAACCACAAGAGCAATTAAGATACGCATCTTAGAACACCTGAGCAATATCAGAAGAAGTATCCAGTCCCATAATGTCTCTAAGCATTTTTCTATATTCCACAACTCCAATACAGCAGGATTAAAATTCACTGCAATTGAGCATGTAGTACAACATTGGAGAGGAAGGGATAGAAATCTAGACTTAAGTAGAAGGGAGATGTACTGGGTACATAAACTAAATACACTGACACCTAACGGTCTTAATGTGGATTTTGAGATTGCACCTTTCCTCTAAATATTGCACTTGCACTTTAATTATCTTGATATATGTAAATAATCTAATTTAATTGAAATTTTATTAATTTTATATATATATATGCTGTTATCTGATTTATATACACTGCATTTACTTTGCTAATCTATGTTCTCTCTCTTTCCCTCTATGTATGGACCTTCTCTAATAATTATCAACTATCCGAGTTTTAATGATGATTTTAAGTTTTTATAATATGTTTTAATTTATATTTTACCTTTTAGAACCTCTCATATGAGAGTGAATAAAATTAATATGTGTATTTATATGCGCCGTAATTTTTGGACCACAGTATTGTGTACCCATGTGGGAGAATCTGTGCGTAATGTAATCAAGTGTTTTTTCAATTAGTGTCCTAATTGAAGATGCTATTTAAGTAACACCCATTATGGGACACAATCATTGCTCCTGAGGAAGCTGCGGATGCAGTGAAACGCGTTGAGCCGATTCAAGGAAGGAAGCAGTCTGTCAACCTGCTCCTACCCCAGAGGTGCAGCTACGGTTAGGCGAGCCCTCCAACCCTCCGATCTTCCCGCCCGTACCGGAAGTCGTCACCACCAGGCCAGGAAGTGACGACAGACGCCATCCATCGGCACCGGACGAGGGG
Source organism: Ascaphus truei (assembly GCF_040206685.1). Lineage (NCBI taxonomy): Eukaryota > Metazoa > Chordata > Amphibia > Anura > Ascaphidae > Ascaphus > Ascaphus truei. The sequence goes on from NC_134487.1 coordinate 31,909,051, forward strand.
GCACCCTCGCGGAGGGAAGTCTGAGTGGAGTGGAGGACCTTTTTGTTTTTTCCATCTGCCAAGCCGCCGCTGCCCTAAAAGATACCTTTATGTGACTGTGTTCACATTATATATTGTGAGTACATATGTTTTATGCTACTACGATAAAATTGGTGTTACCTGGTGAAACCCTATGTTTTCCTCTCTTCTCTGAATGAATGCGATTGCTGTACTGTGAAAGTGAAGGTCTCAGCAGGCATACCGTTTAAACTACCAGTCTGCTGCAGTCTGCGATCCCAAATAGAAGAGCCAGTATATTCATCTTTACCTATACAAACGCTGGTTTAAATCTTACATCTTGTAAGTAGGTTATTCATAAGAGCCAAGCATTTCCGGATTTCTGACTCATATGTATTTTCATACCACACCATGATCTGTATTTATATGTTTCTTTCTGGGTGTTCCTGACGATCCTGCTCCCTTCCCTCCCCCTGGATCCATACGTTTTGTGAGGGAATCAGTGTATATTCCCTGGAAGGTTGAGAGTTTTTTCAGTTTCACCACTTATATTTATAATTTTTTTAGACCACCTGCACTGTGTTAAAGCGCCACTCTAAATCACTGGGTTACACAGTATAAAACACAGTATAAAATTTTTTATACACAGTATAAAAAATGCGAACAGTTTCTTACAATAATAAGGATAAAATAAGCAGAAATCCCTATACGTTACCACTTGTAACAGGTTCTTCCCAGAGAGATTTATGGAGTATGAAAGATGAGAATTTACGCGTCTGATCCCAAAACACACCTGGTAAATTCTGATTTCATTAATCAAATCCAGGGTTTATATTCTAGAACCCTGTCCTGGCAAGCAGCATAACCCCCCTCACCCCCCCCCCCCCCATGTATTCTCAACCCACCACTTTGCATCAATCAGCTCCATGACCGGCGTACGACTGGAAAATAAAAAAACAAAAAACGTTTGACCTTTAAACTTTGCCTCAATATATAAAAGACTTCATAACTTTGTTTCAATAAGACACGTGTCATTTTCACTGTTGCATCTGTGCACATAATAGGCGCACCTGGATATGAAACATGATGCCCTAACTTCTACTACAGCTACAGCTATTAGAGATTATAATAAAGCATCCTGTCATTGGTCGTATCATTTGATTTGTGTAATCGCAACGATTATAAAGATTAATCGCTAATTGTCATGAATTGCTGTCAGACCCATGATATTTCACATTGAGTATACTTTACCCAAACCTTTGGGCCGTCATCTTGGCCGCACCCCTTGGTATTCCACAGATCACCCAAAGAATGCCTTTCAAGGTACATTTAAAAGGTTTTAGTTTATCCTACTGTCAAAATTATTTCTGCCATTTATTTTCAGGATATCCCTACTTCATCACAGGTGGCTCAATTTCTGACTGAGCCTCGGAACCACCTGTGCTGAAGCTGGGATATCTTTAAAACCTGACCTGTTGGCGGTGGGGGGGAGGGGTCTCGAGGACTGGAGTTGAGCACCTCTGTTTTAGATTACCATGTTTACAAACTATTTTTTTTAATAAAAATCAATCAACCACCCCTTTTAAACATCTCCCTGCTATTGGTCCATTTAAAGGTGCAGTCTCTACTGGGACTAAAAGTGATTGCCACTGTATCGGTGTTCGTATTGCCTCTCCCACAAGCCCTTGCTTGCCTTATACGCACTGTGTATTGGCTCTCAGTCCCAAGTGAAAGCAGCGATTCCTTTTCTCGCTATGTTCTTGCGCCCATGTTGCCGCCGCATAAACACATCCTGCATTCCCTCCGTCGCATCAACCCGTGCTGGGAGTGATGAGTCTGTCACAATTTATGCGACACAGAAAAAAAGTTTGTTTTTCGTCGCTGATTTTATTTTTCTTCTTTAGTGTTGTAGTTCACAACTATAAAAAAGTGGTGCAGACTCTGAATTTCAAGTACTAGACCTAAGATACTTCTCACTGAAAAAATTATTAATAGACTGTGTACTGTATTTTAAGTAACTTCTCTTTATTGAATAATTTTGTTAGGTGTTGGTCTTATTCCCATAATCCAAAAAGTGAAGGAACGCATTTTCAAAAGCCATATAAAGCTGACCCTAGCTCGTAGTTGCTGGAATGTTAAAATGCATTTCACTATTCCCCACCAGTGCCACATTCTTGACTATTTATAGCTTTGCTGTAGCAAACCCCAGTAAGGGACTAGAGCAGAGTAGCATAATACTGCACACATACTCACCAGAGAAGAGTGTTAAAGCAGCAAAATAAAGACATGTTGTAGGATTGGATAATACTGTCTGCAATAATAATAATAATAATAGCATGTTCTTGCGCTGCTAGTTTTACATAGTGCTTTACAGAGACATTTTGCCGGCACAGGTCCCTGCCCCATGGAGCTTACAATCTATGTTTTTGGTGCCTGAGGCACAGGAAGATAAAGTGACTTGCCCAAGGTCACAAGGAGCCGACACCAGGAATTGAGCCAGGTTCCTCTGCTTCAAACTCAGTGTCAGTCAATGTCTTTACTCACTGAGCCGCTCCTCTTCTGCAATGCAATGCATTAAAAAAAAAAAAAAAAAAATTACTGATCATATTGTGGTGGCTACAGCAACCATAAGCAACACAAGAGAAAAAAAAAAGTCCTTAGTGATGCATGCACCTTCACTAATATTGAAAATAAATGCATTTTAATATTTTTCAGAAAACACTAACTAGTTTTAAAACATCAAAAGTAAGCGCCTGTGTGTTTTGCACCATAAGTGAAAAGAGATAATTTTTCGCATATAAAGCATATAGCCTTTAATCCTGAGTTAGTACACTGAACTAGGTCCTATATGAATATAAATCCTGCTTAGTGCAGCCCAAAGGGGAGTATAGTCCCTACGTATGTTTGCACTAAGAGTACAGCTATGAAAATTGTAGATAGATGCCTAGTGTTGCCGATAGTGTCTTCAATGTAGCCTTTATTATAGAGGTTAGACAAATATCACTGCCAGCAATAAAAATGCCTACACCTATCACTTATACAGTATTTCCTACAACATTGTATCTAAAGATTCAGCTGTTCTCATCTGAATCCTCAGGGTATTAGTATATTATTACATACTTCCTTAAAGCATCTAAAATTGGTATACTTGAGTTGTTGATTCAAATGAAAGAGTTGTAAGTATTGATCTTTAGAATACCTCTGTTTTTTAGAGCACGTGGTCTGTCAGTTTCGTTGTTGACATACCTTTCTATTGGCTGGCTCCTTCGCGCCAAAATTCTCCTGCTGGCAGCAGTGTTTGTAGGTAACCATGACGACGGTGGAGTTAAATAACCGCCGATAGCAATAACCCGCCCACCCCCGGAGAAGTTCCGAGTACGGAACGAAACACGCATCGGGTGATGATGTCAGCAGTACGCCAGTAGCGCGACTGAGAAACAGGTTTAGTCAGATGTTTGTCTTGTGTCGATTTGGGGCTCCAGGTAATTCCCTCTGGACCCTGCGAGAGTTCCGAGAACCCCTCCTCTCTGTAAGTCCAATGTTAAGTACTGGACATCCCTGCTTCAGCACGGTCCTGCGTCCTTCATTCTTCTTCCCTGGGATTTAAACCCAGGCAGTACAAGCAGGCTCTGCGACCACCGTCCAGCGTGTCTAGGGGACTGTGCCAGCCTCTTTGCTGGGGAGCACTTTCTCTCTCTCGCCCTTTCTCTTGGGAAAGTAGTCTCTCTCTGTGTAGTCACTTCCTGACTTTTAAAACTCCATGTGCAATCAGGAGTCCAGCCTGCTCAATTAGTTTGCAGCTGCTGCTATCTTCTATAGAGATTAACTCTCTGTAGACTGGAAAGCACACTTACTACACTGTTCCAGCCCCTAGAAACAGTGATTGTATCACAATACCTAATCAAACAGGAAGCATATGTACTGTAGGTAAATTACATCATGTTAAGATGACCTGTTCATTAGAGTTGCCTAACGTTAAAACTAAATATACCACAGGTAATAATCCCGTACAAAGTGATGAGGACTTAACTTTGATAACTCTGGGGCAATACTGTTTGCATGCGTTTTTGCCCCAGTTATGGAGCTGGAAGTTTTTTTATTATTATTTACCCCCCAAAACAGGCTTCAATCTACACCCCAAATAGCACCCATATACAATAAAATATCAGAAACAAAAGGCACATACATCATACACTAATTTAATCTGTTTACAGTATGCATCTCACTAAATTGAGTTCTTTGTATCTGGTTGGTCAGAGGAGTAAACTGTAGTAATGCAATCCATCACACAGTGAGGGACCAATACTTTGTTTTTCAATTTGGGTTAAAAAAAAGACGCTATACTGCAGGAATGGCCAACTCCCGTCCTCAATGGCCACCAACAGGTCAAGTTTTAAGGATATCCCTGCTTCAGCAGAGGTGGCTCTATCAATGACCGAGCCACTGATTGAGTCACGTGTGCTGAACAAGGGATATCCTTAAAACCTGACCTGTTGTTGGCCCTTGATTACTGGCGTCAGCCACCCTTGACATACAGTACTGTATCAATGGGGCACTCTAGCGCTGCTCAAGGCCTTTTCATTTAATAATGCCCTAAAGAGACATTTATTCTTGTTCAGTTCCAAATCTGTCCATAGTCAACAACAAAATGTACAAAATAAATGGTCATAATTAGTTGAATGTACAGTAAGTCGGTAAATAAGTGCTTTGGGAAACAGGATATATTAGGTGTCTTACTCCTTTTTCCAGAAAGGGAAAATAAAAATCTGAAATGTTAAATCACAGCATTGGTTTACTATTAAATCCCACAAGCCCTTTTTAGAAATAGTGTTACAGTATTTTCCTCATTATAGTTGTGCTTCTGACAGTTGCAGTATATTAGTAGTGAAGCCTCACAGGCTACAAAGAACATTATTGTTAGTGTTATAGCTATAATTTATTCATATTACATTGTAAAGACTCAGTGAATATCAAACACTAAAGAATGACCAAAGATGGCTGTGAGTAGGATTTGCTGTTCAAGACATAGCTCATGTTTTTTCTTCATCCAGGAGTTTTTTACTTTGCTTCTCTGTGCCTCTGAGATCCTTATGCATGAAGGATATTCGTGTGAGATGTGGGTGGAAGAAAGCAACTAAAAAGTGTATTGTTTTCATAAAATATACTACAGAAATATAAAGACTGGACTTTTTGGTATAATTTAGGCTGCAATGTAATCAATGACAAATGTGGCTGTGTAAAGTCATAACATACAAGAATATAATGTACACGTTTTTAACATAGACAAAATACACTCTCGTGCTGTGTTTTTATGTAGACGTAGTAGAAGTTTAAAACCTTATTAAATAGCAGAGGTAGGCTAAATGTATTAAGTATGATTCCCTAACCTGCATTAGAGATCAAACCACAATACTATTACTTTGTATTATTGATACAAAGGTTTAGTGAATGAGGCCTATAAGACCTTTTGTGGGAAATATCTCTTGGCAGGAATTCCATTTAAAAGTGAAAATCCAACGATTTGTGAGAATGCAACAAATAATTGGGGTATCGTTGTGAGAGAGAAATAAGACTGTTGGGAAGGAAAGTGTTATGACTTTGGAAAGCAATGCTGGTGGATTAGGAAGGAGAGAGGAGTCAGTGGTGGAAGATGTCCTTCTATTGATGTAATTTTGTATGCAGTTTTCTGTTTCGGCACTGAGAAACTGTATGGGTTGTGACGCTATTGCCAATGAGGCTCTTATAATAAAGGTGAAGCCCAGCCATTGCCTATCGCCTGGATGAATTTACAGGGTGGTCCTGTATGTACACCCTATTGTGACTCATTTGACCAAATATTTTAGGTGAATGTATATATGTAAACCTTTATTTTCTGTGAAATGTATTTGTAATTCTGTAACTGAGTTTCTTTGTTCCATGGGCATGCTAGACTGGTAATACACTTACCTAGCCTACACGCCCAGAGATCCGGGTTTAGCTGGTTTCACGAGGGGGTTGAGGACAAAGGAGAGTGGGGATGGGCTGGCCTCATCTGGGAGCCATTGTCTGCCCAGACAGAGAGGTGCCCATCTCATCAAGAGATTTCAAGTCAGCATTGAGAACTTGGGCAGGTAGGTGTCAGGATCTCCTAGACCTCCTGCCTAGCCATAGTTCTTTCGTTGTCCACCGGGTGTGCTGCTGCTTTCTGTTTGCTCTGGGTTCCTCTGTCTGTCTGTCTTCTTGTTGCTCCTCTCTCTGTCTTATAGTTCTGCTTCCTGTTTGTTCCCCTGCCTTTGTTTTG